>NW_009231616.1:18629-36003 GCF_000690835.1 Fulmarus glacialis
CATCGTCAGTGCCGTGCACTTGCAGGATATTATCTGGAGGCAGCAATCAAAACCAGATGCAGCCCTGAATGACAGCCTTGTGCCCGGACCATTCTCTTCTCGGCGCTGAATACTTGTCTGCCACCACGTAACGGAAGACAATAGAAGGAAAGGATCAGATAAAAAGTGGTTTAATTTTTATAAGGCGCTCAACCAGCCAATTCACGTTTTGGATCAGGTGTTAATTGCTGCTCTAAGTGTCTGGCGCGGACGGTGCCAGGGCAAATACTGCAAAGGTCACATTATTTTTGTTTAGCGGGTGAAACGTGCTCCACGCCTGTTGGAGGAACCAGCAGAGCTATTCTGCCACCACACTTGCCGAGAGGGGAAAATAATAAATAAATAAATGCTGTCTTTCAGAAACCATTAAGTGCAGGGGACTAAAATGACGCATCGGGAAAGCCAGCTCAGAGGACTTCAAGGAAAGATGTTCGTGGAAGAGATGCACAAATTTCAGCCCTGCTTCTAAAACAAAAGGAAGAGGGTTTAAATGCCTTGCAATGCTCTTTCCAAGTGTATTTGCCTCCTTCCCGCTATTTATTTCAGGGACGGCACAGCAAGGCTGGTCGGAGCTTCAGTGGAGCAGCGATAGGCATGGACCACTGAACCATGCGCTGGGGAAACCTCCTGGACACCATCCAGCTCAAGGCACCCAGCAGCTGACCAACTGAAGTTGCAAACCATGAACCAGGATTCAGCTCGTTCTGTATTGCAGGGACAGAGTCGAAAAGGAAAAAAGTCCTGGTTTTTTGATATTTCACATCAAATAAATACCTTGGTCTCCAGTTATTTCATATAATCTAACCCCTGTCCCATCAGAAATAGCATGGTGACCTGCTTCTTCCCACAGTCCGTGGATATAAATCAGAGTGGAAACACTCAGGAACCGGCCTAGATAGACCCACCTATGGCCACTGCAACACGTGGCAGCCGTTTCGGGCTCCCTTTGCCTGGCACAGGACCAGTTCTGGAGGATGAAGGACATCCCAGGCATCCCCATCCCTTAAACCACAGCAGCTCATGCTTTTAGGTCTGAAACAGGTACGACCAGCCCCCATGTATCAGCCAAAATAGCCACCGTAGCCAAGACACAGAAGAAAACACAACTCCTGTTTCAACTATGCAACTTCCAGTCCAGAGGTATGGACTGAAACCACAACTTTTAGAGCTTTTTTAGTTCTACAGAGCAGGAGATCCCAGACCAGCAGCAGGTTACTGATATAAACTTGTGCAAGAGGAAGGGAGAGGAGAGAAACGCTCTGACCTCCACCTGGACCATTCCTTGTTCTTAACTATTCTTAGGTCAAAAATCCTCCAATTCATACAAAAGCAGAAAAAACAGAATTTTATGCTCAAGTCCTGAATTATTACTAAAAAAATGGACTTCCCCCAGCCTAAAACTGCTGTCAGCAGAGCCCCAGAGCAGCACTCCTAGTCAGCGTAGCAACAAAGCAATATTAAAAAACAAATTACGGCACTGTTTTACTGTGGAGGGGTTTTCCCACGTCTCAGGAAAGCCAGTTGGATTTTCAGAGGCAATGCTTCATCAGCCGGGAGGGGACCGCGGGGACTGCTTTGCTCACTGCTGCGCAGAGCTGCACAGCTCACTGTATTACTTTTAATTAAAAAAGGGAAACTGGGATTTAGCTGCCTACTTTACCACTGGATCAAATTTGGATTTCAAGCTAACGAAGGTAAAAAAAAAAAAAAAAAAAAATAATTTCAGCCATACACAGTCTAACAGTATTTGACAGAATAAGAAAAAACAGAGAAGAAAGCAACATTTGAGGTTTTCTTGCTTATCCAAGGCCACCACAAACCCGCGTTACAGACCTCTGCTGTCTGTTTCTTCCCCATCAGAAACCCACGCACACGATCCGATGTGATCAGGCTGGTGCGTTTGGCAAAGCCATCATCCCCCTCGGTCCCATCTCATCTTGCGACCTGTCCACAATCCTGTCTGGTTCAGAACATTTCCACAAACTAGCTTTTCCCTCCTCTCTTTGGTAGACTATGGGCGGCTCATGCTGTGTTCCTCTCACCATCTCCTCCGAGCAATTTCTCTTCCATTAATCCCATTTACATCCTCCGTTGTCACTTGTATTTCTCTTAAAGGTTCAGCATGCATTCCCTCGTGACAACGTGCCTCAAACTCAGTCACTCACCGAGGCTCCGCAGATCAGTTTTAATTTTTCCATTAAAAGCCCTAAGTGTTTTCATGAGTGCAAAATTTAATTAATATGAAAAAGGAGATCACAGAACGTGCTGGATCTGCTCCCAGTCACCAGCATCAGCTGGACGAAAGGAAGGGAGGTGACCCGGTGCAACCGAGACAGAATTCGTCTGTTGTTTCTCTCACGCCCACGCAGCTACTTTTAATTATCTCCACAGAGCTTAAAACGAGTAATTTGTGCGGCCACTGTACATATGCCAAGCTGATCCATTTATTCCAACATAAATCTTTCATGCTTGCCACACAGGAGAATGTATCTTCCAAACATAAAAATTCATGAACAAAAACAAAAAACCACCAACCCAAAAAAACCACCAGATCTGTCAATTAAATTAATGCATTTAAAAAAAAAAAAAAAAGGGCAACTAATTCTGTCACAAAACACAACCAATACGAAAGCCTTTTGATAGTCAAAATCAACACCTATGGAGGGCTGGAGGCTGCCCAAGGGGTTTTGAGTTGGTACCTCCGCGTAAGGGCGAGCAGCGTTCGCTTCGGCACGCAGAACAATATCAAGTGACCTCGACCACTGTTAATTTATCGATGGGAATCAATGATGCTGCAACAGATTACACATTGCTGTCGTGCTCACATGCCACCGCTGCACCGCAAATGGAGAGCTGCACGCTCCGATGATAAGGGGCTGCTGGAAATATTGTGCCTGCTAATGGCAGCGGCCGCATTCCTCTGATTTTTTTCTTTTTCCCCTCCATTCAGGGGGTAAAAGCAGCCTTTTCCATGACGCACCATGTCCCGTGCGAGCCTGGCCGGTTTGCTCGCTCCCAAATTAGCAGGAGAGGGAAATCTGAATCCTTTGCAGTCCATTAAGTTTATGGAAGAGTTTATATAGGATGCGATGCCTGTGATGGGAGGGGACTGCGCTGGGTGCTGAGCCAGGAAGCTACGCTGAGTCCTCTGGTTTTTTAAGGATTTGTAATTTTTGATCCTTGGGTAAGGAAGTTGGGAGAATGATGGGGGGGGGGGCAATTTCAAGATTAAAAAAAAAAAAAAAGTCATGGGGAAAGGACAAATCTCCTAAAAATATTCAGCATATGTTCATTTTGAGCCACTCGTATTTCTAATTCAGAATTGGGCAACTCTGGGAAAAAGCTTTTAAAAACGCCTCACACTGAATGCAATCACCCTGGGGAAAAAGAAGAGGGATTAGAGCCTAGAAGTACACGGATATGGATTATTTCATACTTTCGCCAGTAGAAAATAAATCATCCTATTACCTTAGAGCAAGATCAATGCAACGAGGCTCCCAAATGCCCGGTGGGTCCGGCACCGACGGTCGCGGGAGGGGAGGAGGGTGCAGATACGCGGGGCCGTGCTCCCTATGCACCTCCCTCCCGCAAACCCGGGAGCATCCTTGGGACGGGACGGATCAGCTCTCCGAACCACCGCCGGCAAAGCCCAGCCCGCGGAATAGCGCCATGTGCATGAGAAAGTTTTAAGACCACTTTTTTTTTTTTAAAACTTTTTTTTTTTAAAAATGAAAAAAAAATTGGTTTGTTTTCCTAATTAAATGCAAAAATCAAACAACGGGTAATTAGTATGTGGAACAGCAAAGCTGCAATTTAGGCATCTCAAAGGGGAGAGCGCAACAAGTGGCAGTTCCACCCCAGCGCCGTGTGTCTCAGCATATATTTATTTTCCCTCTTGCTTTGATCTCGCTCGCTGGGAGGATATAGTCCACAAAACTGGAACAACTGACGGCAGCAAAAAAAACGAAGTGGAGATCAGCTGCTCCGAGTAACGTCCCCCCCTCCAGCCTCTCCTCGAACCCCCCTTCCCTGCCCCCCGAGACCCAGTTAAACAGACAAAACCCAAACTGGGGATCAAAAGGTCTGTTTGGTTCTGGCAGCCAACGCTGCTCCGACTACAGCAAGATGTTTTACAAAGTAAATGTTGAGTGATAAATAATGAATCAGAGATGGAGCTGGAGTAAATAGATTTATACCCTCAGCACCAATGAGCTCTACAAGATGCGGCGTTGGAGAAGGCTGGAGCACTCAGTAATTAGCATTTAGGGCCCAAACACAGCAGGAAACCCCGAACTAGTTAATCCTCCATAATCCACCCTAATCCAGTGGGAATCTTTGCCTCTTTATACTGGCTGGGCCATACGAGAGCTTCCTCCCTGCTGCTTGCTAGGAAACCTCATTTCTTAATTGCAGCAAGGTCTCAAACCTTGGGGTGTCCCCCGACATCCCGAGATGAGGGTCACTTCACCCCAATTTCACTGCAGAAATTGCTGAAAAGGGCACAGACGGGGCTAAAAGCCCCAACCTGGCATGACGGGCAGGGGGAGCATCAGCTCTTTGCCATTCAGCCGACCCCCTGCCATACCCCTGGCACCTTCCGAGGTGTCCAGGGTCTCCAGCTTGGGCGAGACATCTCAGAAGAACAAGTCTTTGGCTGAGACCTTGATGCAGACCAGAAAAATCCCCAAGAAAATCTGCACAACGTGCTTCTAAACCCAGCACGTGCCAGGACTGAGATGATGGAAGGGGCAAAGAATTGAAATGAAAAGGTGGCAGGACCCCTGGGAACAACCACCACTATTTTCTCCCCCAAAAAAGGGCTCTAAGTCTGACACTTAAAGCCAGGTCAGCCCCAGCCCTGTCCAAGTTGAGGTAATGGCTCTTCTCGCTCATGAAGCCACTTCTCAAAGCTGCTGCTGGTTGAAAACACGGGGAAAACTTTGGGATGGTGCAATGCTGGCTTTGCAGCGCTGATGAGCACACCCGGGTCCCCAGGACCTCAGTGGAAGGTGACCTGCACTTCACATGTCAGAGAAACACCGACATCGAGGTACGGATGCAAATCACAGCAACACCTGAGTGCTGCACGGATATACAATGGACTTTGATTTTTCAGTCTGAACCTTCCTGGATCAAGTATTTGCCATTAGGGAAAGCTCTGCGGTATTCCAGCAGTGGGACCACGGGGCCGGTGGGCAGAGGTTTACAAAACCCTCTCTTGCAGAAAGCAAACAAACCGGGAGAGCAGAGAGAGGTGACAGTGGGGGACGGGCTCTGCAGAGAGCCTGTCATATCTGCTCTTGAAATGTCAATTAGAAAAATCAATGTTGCTATCAATGAAACAGCAGCTGCACAGTTTCTCTTGCATTTCCTCCCCATTAGCTCCTCAGCCGGGAGCTTAGCTTAGCGTGGCCTTTGCTTAAGCGCTGATAAAGCCCTGGCCAGGATGTTGTCCCCTGCAGGTGCCAACCTGGAGACGTGCCTCACGTCCTCACCCGCGCGGGGTTTAAAAGATGCGAGAGGCGTAGGTGTACCCAGAACATGTCTGAGGTGCCTGCTGTCCTCCCAGCCCTCCAGATTTTGTGGCTGCCATCAGCAGCAGGAGAAGCCGAGAAGCGATCCCTGCAAACCCAACGGACACCCTCCACAGGGTTTTATTAGGAAAGCAGCACGGCTACCCCGCGGGTAAAAGCCTGCTAAGGAACCACCGCCAGCCTCTGCTGGCCACCAGAGAGGAGCTCTGTGAGGTTAGCACCGACGGCACAGGGAGCCACAGAGGAATTACCAACTGTACCCAATTACACCCTGCACACCATCCTGCTGAGGTTGGCGACTCAAAGGAGAGATAGGAAATAAACTCTCTCTATATATATATATATCAAATTATCGTCCCAGTCCCTTTCCGGGAGCAGCCGGTGCTTGGCTGCACTGAGCTCATCTCTCTGCCAGAAATCAAGGGGTTTATCTGAGGGTTTCTTCCTCCCCACATCCATAAAGGATCCACAACTCTCCTTTGAATGCCAGGGTTTCATTTTCATTTTTAAAGAGTTAACTTGAAGCTCACTATTCCTGAACAACTCCTGTATCTGGACATATTTGCTTCAGAATAAACCACTTCATCCCTATTTATGTCGATCTGTTTTAAGGTGGATCCCTGAGAGACAAAGCCGTAACAAAACTGTGGCCTCAGAGGCATCCTAGGGACAACGTTTCCCTGGGTGGAACGCAACCCAAGTGAGTAGCAACAGCAAGAAGAGATCTGGGTACCGTGAGGTCTTAGACCTCAGAAAAACTTCCCAAAGAGAGCTGAGAGCCGCTGGTACCCAAGAGCACAAGTAATCCTGGAGAGAGGTAATCCTGGAGGGAGGTAATCCTGCCGGGGCAAGGGCTTCACTTCCAGGTGATGGGTGCTTCTCCTAGCTCCGTTCAAGCCATGTGCATGTTATTGCACCAAGCCCAACCAGTCATCCAGGGTCTACTTCGTCCCAGCTGTGTCCAACCCAGAAGTCAACATAAGACACCAAGCAAAGCGGTGCCAGGAGGTGACACAAAGTGAGTTATCTCACACAGCAAAGACATGCCGATGGACCTCCTGGAGAGGACCTCACCACTAAGCCACCGCAGAGCTCAGGGTTTCATCCTCCATCCCATCATCCTCGTCCCCTTTGCTCACTGGGGTCCATGGTGAACCCCCAGGGTGCAACTGTGGAGTCATGAAGCCCAAGAGGGTTTGGTGACAGCAGACACAGACCTGCTCCTCCATCACCTCCAAGAGCAGGCTGGTGGCTTTCCTCCAGCGGGGCTTCCCCGTCCCCCTCACACACCAAACAGGAACAAGCCCCTCATCGCCATCACAGCCTTTCTGGCCAAAAATAAAGCTCCCAAGCATTGTACATGCCATTACTGACCAATCAATGCTATTGATTAAATTATAAGGGAAACCAGCAGGACAAAGAGGCAGCAGGAACTGCTAATCTCATTCTGAAGCAAGCTATAAAACATTACCACCTTTTTTTTTTGTGGCTTCTGAGCACACCGATGGCTTCCTCTCTCTTCCGCTGGCCAACCCTGCGCCATCAAATTGGGTAACAGCTTGCTGTCAAAAACGAAGGAAGAGAGACTATTTTTCTCCCTTGACTCAGGGAGATGTCCCTTCAGGATGCGAAGGCCGGGGAAAGAGGCAGCGGCCACGAGCGCCGCGGAGCAGCCAGTGCACTGGGAAAATTCTGAGCACACCGATGGCTTCCTCTCTCTTCCGCTGGCCAACCCTGCGCCATCAAATTGGGTAACAGCTTGCTGTCAAAAACGAAGGAAGAGAGACTATTTTTCTCCCTTGACTCAGGGAGATGTCCCTTCAGGATGCGAAGGCCGGGGAAAGAGGCAGCGGCCACGAGCGCCGCGGAGCAGCCAGTGCACTGGGAAAACGTCACGAGTCTCCTGGGAATCAGGACGGGACAACCAGTGCTCAGAGACATCAAAGGTCAACAGCTGGCCTCAGGGCAAAAGACCACAGTAGGTCAAGAGCATGCAAAAGAGTTGAGCAGAAGAGTTAAGCTAAAAAATGATGATAAAATAATAAAAAAAAAAGCTGGTGTCACCAGCAGGCTCCTGCTTTCACAGCACTCTTCCAGAGCTGGAATCGCCACCCCGTTCGGCATCGTTCCCGAGCCTGCAACTGGGGTGGTAGAAGCTGCTGGCTTAATTATTTGGCTTACTTATCTGACATCCTTCTAAAGCAGAGGACTGGAAAGCCACCATTCTTTCTGAAAGCCAACCTCAGGGACAACCTCAGGGGCGCATCAGGCACCAGACAACTTCAGGAGGGCAGAGCCACCTCCGGCAGCACACGCCCCGCAGGACCAGCGGGAGCCTGGCAGGCACGGGGATTTCAAAGGATCCCAGCCAATTATCATAATTTTATGGGAATAACCTTTTTTGAGGCTTTTCTTTTTCAGCGTAACTTCTGAAGTCAGGCGTCTGTCTAGAAATCGGCTTTCTTTCCTTTTTCAAAAACCTCCAGTCCACATAGTATTATTCACCCAAAAGTGCATGCAGGCCAGGCTAAGCCAGCAAGCCAAAGATGAAAAGGAACATCTTAATGGCTCGAGGTTGGGAGGTTTTTATGGGGTTAGCTTTGGGGGGGCGGGAGAGGTTGAGTTTTTTGGGTTTTTTAGGTTATCATTTCGAAGCCAGTTTCATCATTTTGGTCATGAAAGAAATACATGAAACATTTACAAGTCTCTTAAAATGGGAAAGCTTTAAATTCAGCGTAATATTTAGTAATTTTACACTTTCCTTTTCTCTTTCTACTGATTGTGAGTAGTAAAAGCAGATGGCTCACCCAGCCTTGGTCCCTACCAGGCGTTCAGTGGTCGGTCCCCACGCCTGGGCATCCTGCTGCAACATCTGGGCTTCCCCCCAAAGCCAAACAAACAGCCACATTCATTAGTTTAGTTGGGGCGAAGGTCTGCATAAAAATTAATAGTTCATGAAAATATTTCTATTAACATTTGGTTTTATGGTTTCTCTCATTAAAGAACAATCGCTGGTTCTGTAACACACGAGGATGTGCTGCTAATTCAAACACCGGTCGCCCAAAAATTTGTTAAAGGATTTTCTAGTTAGTTTTGTTTGATTAGAGAAAGTACAACACAAAAATCATTTTATGAAGTCCATTAACAGGTTTGCCCCCATCAAGGAACAAAAAACTCCACATCCTTCGTCTCACCCATTCAGCACTATTAAATTTGAAATGAAAGACTGAAACACCCTCAGCATTTAAATGTTCTCTGAAATACATGCAAAGTCCCTTTTTAATTATATTTTCCGCATTTTGGAGACAGGCTTTGCATTGCAACTCATTCATATGTTTTGACAGAAGTTGAAGTGAAAAACTTGTAAAATCTGGATCACGCCAATCAAACTCATTCCTGGTAATGCCATTGACCCACAAATTGAATTGGGCTTCTCCGTAGGGGGTTCTTTCTTCCAGGATAAGGAACTGCAAATCCCCATTGATTAGGGGCCAGATCACCACGTGCGCATTGAGATCCCCGTGGAGGATCTCAGCCCTCCTAAGGCTCAGCTGTGCTTTGTTCCACAAAAGCCCACGATCAGGACCCTGCATGCCCGTTGTCTGTCTGTCCTTCCCAGCCACCCTCTCATCCTCGCCCAGCGTCATCCCTCAGGATGCTCCTGCCCTCCACCAGGACATGGTGGTTTGCCTTTCAGCTTTTCCCTGCCGTACCTACCAGCCCTTTGGGCCACCACTCAGCTCTAAGTCTCTCTCATTTTCTCCTCTTGCTTTCACCTCCCAGAGCCAGACTTCTCCCTCTCCAATAAGTCACATCTGCTTCAGGAGAGCTCTGAGCTCTCAAATACCTTCCCCAAGTGCCACGTCCAGATGTCACCTCCGCAGCATCCAGATTTTGCAGAGGAGGTGGAAACGACACGGCATTGCCCACCTGGAGTGGACTTGTCAGTGCAATCAAGAAAGCCTTGAAGACACATATAGCTTTTTACCAGAGTATCTCCAAGTTCTTTTAGACTCTTACAGAGGAGAGTTAGTAAGTGATTTCTCCAAGTCCATTCGGCAAGTCTGCGCAAAGGCAGGACTCAAAATTCAAGTCTTTTGACACCCACCGGTCCATTATTTCCAGCACTGAGTCTTGGGAGATTTTTTGTAACCCACCTCCTTTTATCCTCCTCTAGTACTGAAGGTCAAAGTAAACTGTTATCAGCTCAGGGCTTAATTTCAAATTTGCATTTTTTTTTTTTTCCTTAAGAGAAAAAAAGCCCTACTGTAAAACAAGGTTGATGGAAATTTTAAAACCCAATGTAGATGCAAAGAAAAGAAACCACACAGTTCCATTTTGAGATGTCTGAATTGAAAATCTGATTATCTTCTGCTTTGCCCCGTGCAAACGACTCAGAAGCACCAAGCCCAAGTCGCAGCCTACTCCAGCGCTGCCAACCCTCTACCTGTGCTTTGAGCATTTCTACCCATTTTCCCCTCACAGCTCCACCAGCAATAAAAGCAAATATGAATTTCAGTTAAATTTTGAGTCCACAGTGTTTTGTTAAACACAACCGTATCGTACCATTATTGAAGAAGACACAGCGATCGTAATTACTTCAAATTAGGAAAGAAACACCGGTTCCATCGAGTGTTTCTATAAGACCTGACGCAAAGCAGTATAATGCAGGCAGAGAGGCAATACATCACCTGGCGGGAAACCATTTGGGCTTCCCAAACACTTCACAAAAAAGGAAATGTGACCAGAACCCATTCCCGATTCCCAATCTTATGTAAAAGCAATAAAAATCAAACATCTGGGCTGGTTGCGCGCTGGGATTTGTGTGACATTGTGTAACGTGGGAACAGCACCAAAACTAATCAACAAAATTATCTCCCTGTAAATTACTGCAGTCCAGCTACAATTCTTTTATGTATTCTGTAGCTTTTTCCATTTTTCTGGGCTATCTAGGTTGAATAAGAGACAAATACCTTTGTAATCCAAAGCTGCAGTTACACTGGGGGGACAGAAAATCCCCACACCAGCAGAGACCAACCGGAATCTCCCCACACCGTTGCATTTTTATATGTAAATAATACACTTGGAACATTTCCTTCCAAAACTCATGTGTGCATACCATTCACATTAAAAAAAAAAAAAAAAAAAAAATTAGCATTGACACCGCACCCCATGAATGCTAACGGAGCATCTCCCACCGTCTGCAGCAAGCGAGGAATTTTTCTGACGCTGCTCCTTTGGCAAGGTCGGCGGGGAAAGGGCGAGAGCCCGCGCAGGGGCTCCCCGGGGAGAGCCGGGACCCGACCTTGAGGGGTCATCACAGTTACTGCTTAAAGTCAAGAGGAATTTGGGAGGTATAAAAGTCCTGGCATTGCACTAGACGCTAACACACTTCATCTTCTCATGACTGCAAAGTGAAATCCTCATAACTGTGAATTAAATATGGGGGTTTTTTTTCTTCCTATGTAAAGGTGTTCCCCCATGCGCCTTGCCTGAATCCCTGCATAACTCACCCTGCCTGTCCACAGCCTCTGAACCCGTGGACCAGAGAGATCATTCTTCCTCTGCTGGCTTAAATCAATCCGTCAACGTGTCCTCTGCAAAACACTCTGAGCTTCACCCCAGCGACGGCTGCATCCCACGAGCGGAGTGATGGATAACCTCTTCTGTAAAACACGTAGGACATCTGTGGCATTGCTCCAGGAGTTGCCCTAGAAAGGACCGAACGCAGCTTTCTAGGGTTTCACCCAGTTTAGGACAGCTGAACTGTAGACTTTAGATTTTTTTTGGTATTTTCCCCAGCCCCAGTGACCGACCTGCTCCCAGGGCACGTGGATGGACCTGCCACAAATAACTCCTCCATGGGGCTTGAGCGAGGGCTGCAGGTGGCACCTAGTAGCCGCAAGACGACCAGTTGGGCTTGTTCAGCCTCAGTCAGGAAAGCAAAGCTTTGCATGCATGACTTCTTTCGGGTTTATTTGCTTCTTAAGTGATTAAAAATAAATCCCAACCTGAAATTCAGAGTATTACAGTGGAGAGAGAAGGGTGGGAGAGAAAAAAGAGGTTTTCCGGGAAACCAGCCCGAATCAGACAGACTTTCGGAGCCACCCTCATTTTGCCACAGGAGTTTTGCTGCCGGATCTCACGCCGTGCCCCATGTCACAAAACTAACTCGGGCAGACAGCTCAAGGACTCGCACAGCTGAGATCCGCAGGGAAGAGGAGGCATTTGGGGGAAGAGGGGAGACGTGCCGCTTGTTTGCTTCTGCTCCGATTTTCCAGCGTTCCCTGTCATTCCCGCTGCTCTGCTCGTCTCGCTGTGACTTTCTGTAGAGGACGGGCACGAATGCAGAGGGACTCTGCAAGAAGAGCTCCACAAACTACATTAGCTTTAAAAAAAAAAAAAAAAAAAAAATCTGCCTTTCAAGCAAGATAGCCTGAATACCTAAATAATAAAATCTCCTTTCAAGATGATGTGATCAAAAGTGACATAAGAGAAATAAAGGGGGGAGGAAAAATAAAGATTAAAAAAAAAAAAAAGGAGAGAGAAGTGGGTTGTCCTGGCAACTGGCATACCTTTCCAGCACTCCCAAGATTATTGGATGAAATAAATGTTTTCTAATGAAATTCATAAAAGGTGGCATTTATCAGAGGGTGACCACTTAACATTTTGTTGTAGAAATGGTTATTTTCTTGCAACTGAAGGATTTAATAATGGTCTGGCTTTGATCTAAATGTAATACTTACATCCTCTTTTAATTGAACAAAGGACTTTTTTCTTTCTTTCTTTTTTTTTTTTTAAAAAAAAAAAACTTTAAACAGTAATAGTAGAAATTGTGAATAAAGCCTAAATCAGTCCCTCAGATCAAGACGAACCGGCTGTGAACAGCCTCTCACAGGCAATGATATAATTCACTGTAACTACCCCGGATTTATAACACTCCGGGTGAAATGAAATCACAGCCACTAAATTGAAATCTGAACCTCACTGAAAACATCAGCATCCCTACCAAGCTTGACAGGCTGGGGACTTCATGCCAACGAGCCAAGTGGCAACCTGCAGTCCTGCCCATCGGCCTCTCATTCAAGGTCAAGGATGGCAGAACTGGAACGACAGCCTTGGAGAAAGGCTGCCAGATTTAATAAATCTTCCTCGAAGCCGACCTTTCTTCTCCTGGCACTGCTTGGAAGCCAGCAACGGACTAGTGGGAGCTGCAAACGCAAGGGGAATGGCAACATCGTGGTGGCTGCTGCGATTTTCCATGCAAATTTTGGAGTCCCAGAAAAAAAGGAAGAGCAAGAAGCATCAGTCAGGTTGGGTTATCAAACTATTAAGAAGTAGAAGTCCTGCTGCAGATGGGTTAGCATGCTCCGGCCTGCACAGGCATTCCAAGATGGTTCAACCTGCAGCGTGATGGGTGCTAGGAGAAGGCAGCTGCTTGGGAGAGAGAGAACGGCTTCAGCGCATCTCTTAAGTCTTTGAACTCCAGGACCTCTTGAGATAAACAGTCTAAATTAAGCAGCAAAACATTCCAGGCTCCCTAGCAAAGCCATCCATTTCAGAGAAGCCCTTGGAAAGCAAGGCGTCTACCGGAGATGGCCACAGGACACTAAAAGATTTCACGGTGACTCCAAGTGGCCTTCCACAGATTTAAACACAAAATGACCTGTTCACTCCAAAACTCAACTTTCTTTGGAAAAGCAGACAGCTCTTTCGAGTGCTTCTCATCTAAATAAATCTATTTCGATCACCGCACATACTGAACTGGAAAGCACTGAAGAGCACAGGCTAGAAGGCAGGCATTTGATGAAATATTTATCATTCAAAACCAATGAAAAAACAACAAGAAGGAGGGAAGTGTATTTTTAAAAAGGCTTCTTTGCAATGTGCAGTTCTGAGGAAGAACGCTGTGAACAACAAAAACCTATCTGTGAAGCGTAACAAGTTAACAGGAGTGGATAGGGAGGCAGACGGAGCCCTCGCCAGCAGGGACCAGCCCCTTCCCGTTACGGCTGTACTGCCGCCATTTTCTATGGCAATGGACGGAAAGGTCGGCAGCAAACAGCCAGGAGGTGGATGCGTGGTCCTCACCAACAGCCAGGAGATCCTGCAAAGGGAGGGAGTGGGGAGATCATCTCTCTTCCACCCGTTGTGTTTGGTAGGAACGTCAGAGCAGAGGAAAGGACTCCAGCAACAGCCCAACGGCTGCCTGACAATGAGATGAGATTTTTTTAATACTGGAGGAACGCTGTGCGGAGCAGTAGTTGCCAGGAGAGGGGAGTGCGTGGGGTGGGGAGAACCGCCTGGTGCACACCAGGTCAGGCGGCAATGAACAGTCTCCAGGAGAAATGAAGGGGAAGCATTTTTGCCTACAGACACTCCTCTGAGGTGCCGCGGGTGCAAATAACCTTTTCAGACCGCAGACTAAAGCATTCCAGAGATAGAATCACATCTGGTAGCACTGGTGTGCGGCTGAATTCAGACAGGCGACTGACCAGCTGTCAGGTCCCACTCCGATTGTGCAACATGGGAAGAGCATGTAGCGATGGTCAGCCTGGCCACAAAGTCCTCCTCCAAGCTCCATAAACCTGTTCCCTCCCAGGGGCTCTCAGAGCTGCTGCTCTTCTGAAATGGCTGGTGGAGGCTTTTTTACGCAGAGGTGCAAAGACGACTATGGGCTTTCCACTGTGGCCTTTTTCTCCTCCACCCTGAAACCGATGGCCTGAACTGGAGAGATTTCAATTCCAAGGGACATTAGGGGGACACCGACCTCCTTCCGCATCTTTCCTTCTTGGAGGCAGATCTTCCAGAGCTCTGAGCACCACTGGGGTGCATGGGACAAGGGTGACAGCCACCCAGCACCTGGAGACAGACGTGGCCCATGCGGTCCCATGGTGGTTTGTGTACCATGAGAGAAGGAAAATAAACGAGCACTGCTTGCTATGTGTTATATTTGCATCACCCATTTACTGAGCTGAAATAAGACAATAAAGAGCACTGAGATGGAGCATGTCCTTCCCATGAGGTATTTTTGTCCGTGTGTCTGTCCATCCTCTAATCATAAGTCAGTGCATGCAACTATGGTACAACAACTCTTACCTAACTGTTGGGAATCTGGACAGACACGAATGAAGACTGACTCTCTCTGTGGAATGCCACTCCACTGGCGAATCACTTGGTGGGTTGCATTTACTTAATTTTCCTTTCCCTGCACCATGGTAATTTCATGCTGCCGAGAGCCTACCTTCTCTTTCAGATAAACAATATGAACAGCAACATCCTGTATTACAACACATTAAATTTATTTATGATCTCTCAAAGACTCAATTAGCTTCAGTTTACTCATCTGTGAGATGGGTACAGGATCTCATATCTACTTCAGAGCTACCATCAATCACTAGATAAATTATTCATCGTTTTACAAGGTATCATTAGCCATGCTCTTTCATACCTGGGAATACACACACATACAGAAAGCTTTAGATGATCACCGTTAATGCTCAATAGCTTTCATCTCAGTAATAGCGATCCTGGGAGAAATGCCCTCTGCTCTCCTGATTTTATTAAGGAGCCAAAGTCTGATCATGGAATAAAGATTTGGGATTTCTCAGCACTACTAGTCCTGTTCTTGCTCTCCTGTAGTACTCTAGCCCTCTTGTGCCTCAGTTCTTCCACCTCAATTCCTGAGGTTTGATTTATTCACACCTACAAAGGGCTACCAAAAAAAAAAAAAAAAAAAATTCCTGTATGCAAGGTGCTATGAGAGGGAAAAATATCATCATGCCCAAAGCCCATGATGAGAAGTGACTTGGCTTTAACGGATCAGTCAATACTGCCTGGTGAAAAATAGACCTTCTGATGGATTTCAGTGTCTCCTCTGCCTTGAATAGCAAAAGCTCTTAAGTGCTTACGCAGACTGCTGCTCCCTTCATTGACAATTTACAGCCAGGGCTAGTGGCTGGAAGATAGCTGGCACGAAGAGAGAAACTGCCAGGCACCTAAGATACTAATCATCTATTATACTCTTTTCCATTGCGTGCCAATGAGACATTGCTGATACAGAGGAGATTTTTGTCCTGTTTTATTCATCCCATAAATTAAAGAAAAAACACCTTTTTTTTGTTACTGTACTTTACTGGATCTTCTTAATTGCTCCATTTTTCTTCAAACACCCAATTTTCCTGCCAAAACCCAGCTTTTAGATGGCTGGAAAACTGTTGACCAGACTTACCACCCCGAGCAATGCCACGTATGTGACTGGGAGGCAAACCTCTGTCAAGGATTGCCATTAGAGCCGCGGTTTCTCCTAATGAATTTGCGTTACATAATGAGCTGATGGCACCAGGCTTTGCTGGCCGCTCCGGAGGACAGCGGCTACCAGGCACATTCTCCACTAATGAAATGCACTTCATTTACCATAGGTACCAGAAAGTTGGGATTAAACAGGAATGCAAATGTGTTTTTTCTTGCCTCTCACTGCCTTTCTCACATACGCAGTTTGTATGGGGATGGTGCTGCCTGAACATCAGTCCTAGCACGGATAATTAATCTTGCTACAGTAAACCAAAGACACAGTTTTTTGCAGAGCACCACGATCAAGCAGACACGCACAGAAACTCAGTGTCAGTCCAGCACGCCGACCACCCACCGGGATCCGGCTCTCACTGCAAGGTGTCACTTGGGCACCCTCATTTGTCCCGTTGTCCCTCCCAGAGAAGCCAGCTCCTCGTGCCAGTGCTTCCCACCACCACAATTAGCCCGTCAGCTAAAACAGCAGCACCAGGTCTAGCTGATTATCAGAGCTGAAAATCCCCTTTAGGAGATGAGAAGAGTTTTGGGGGTGCCCAGCATGCTGGATACACATGGGACTCAAAAATCCCTTTGCAAGACTTGCCAGGAAAATCCTGGGAATCATAACTCTTCCAAAAATCTCTCCATGAGGAGGTTCAAGCCCTGCTTTTGGCTATGCTCGGAGATGGCGTCCATCTAGAAATCAGCAGTGCTCTTGGATGCCAGCAGAGCAGGGAGAGGTACCGTTTGGTCCCCATTTTATTTTCCTTCTTTGCTTTCAGCTCTCTAAAGCAAGGATGGAGAGAGGCTTCTCCCAACTCTGGCAGCATTGGTATCTGCTTGTGAGAGCTGCTGTGGGAACCAGGCAGGGAGGATTGAAACGCTTCAAAACTGAGCCTCAAAAAAATAAAAAAACCACAGCGTCAGCCCTCGCTGGCTTGGGTGCAGCTGCCCGCAGCGTGAAAATGGGGACTGTCCCCATCCCACACCACCTCCCGGGGAACTGGGCTACATGCAGCCATCCACAGAGCAAGCCTGGATCAATCCACTTTATGCCATCAGACAAATAAGTTAGGATCTGAAGCTGAGCAACTTTTGTAGGACAGGCGATGGGGAGCTCGCTCCGTAGTGCCTCCAAACCCTCCTGGTTCCAGCCAGGGACTTCAGCTCGGGCATTGCATGGTTTGGGGTAGCATTGCAGCATCTTCCTGCTCTGAGCCACAGGAAAGGCAAAAAAACCACCCCAAAAAACTAAAAACTTGGTTTAGGGGAAAAAAAACCCCCAACAAATCCCCAAACCCAACAAGAGGTAATTCCCCAGTGCAGCTGGTTCAGCTCGTGCCCTCTCCCACCGTCCCACCGCCCCCGTGCCGGGCACAGACCCCGTCCCCCTGCCCTGGGCGCTCCCACCCCATTTGCAAGGGCTGGAGACGGGCAAAGCATATTTTAACTTTTCACTCTCCAGCAGCTACACGTGCGTAACTGTTCAAAGATCCACAGAGAGCCCAAGC
>NW_009231616.1:36143-36352 GCF_000690835.1 Fulmarus glacialis
GCCCAGCCCCGGCGCGGCGGAGCGCGGGGCCAGACGGTGAGTCAGTAGAGGGGAGGCGGCGAGGAAGAGGAGGCAGCCAGGAGACAGCAAGCACCGACGTGGGAGGCAAAGGCTGCAGCAAAGACGGGCTTTAGGTGAAAAAACTAGCAGCGAGAAAGGGCTCAGGTTTGGAATTCTGGGGAAATGTTAAAACTGGTTTTTTTGGGGGG
>NW_009231617.1:0-5146 GCF_000690835.1 Fulmarus glacialis
TCCACCCCCCCCACCCCACCCCCAAATTGATTCTTTTCACAGTTCTCCTATAGATGGCTTTATTTTTCTCTAAGTACATTTCAACAGCAGACTCTGTGATCATCTAGTGCTGGATAGATACAATCCATGTTTCTCCTTTTAGGAAATATGACTCTCATATAACAGCTAAAAAGTAAAGGCTAGGAAGATTTGCAGAACCATATAGCTTATTAGCCCATAATCCATATTGGAAGAGACATTTGTACAGTACAAGACATGCTGTGCATGTGCGGATGCAGGCAGATTAGTCTCTAGCAAGTCTGCATAGCTGAAATTTCTCACCAAGAGTGAACACTGGGGAAGTGGATATGGAACAATATGGAACATGAAGGGCCAAACACAACTGGAAAAAAAAATGTTTTTTCAGTTCAGCCCTGTAAAATTGCTGTAATGCAACCTGAAAAGCAGTGCGCTCTTCAGATCTGGTCCTAAATGGAGATGTTGGATCACATGTACTGGTGTCCGGGGAAATTTTGTGGGAATGGTTGAAGTTTTGAATGAGAATCATGCACAAGATGATGAATTTTGTGCAGTTCGGGCTAGGTTTTGCCCTGCGTGTTTTAGTGGAAGGAACAGATTTTTAACTTTTGACATGGGCTTTTGTGGATCAGATGGAGACAACTGCTCCGGCTCCCGCCTGTAAGCGGCTGACCTGCTCTGGCTGCCGGAGGAAACACGCCTCGAGTTGCAGCCCCAGCTCCCTAACGGCAACGCTGCACAGCCAGCGCACCTGCGGGCAGCCAGTGGACACCGCCAGGCCAGGCAAGATCTGATGTTCTCCATTAGGAGCTGTACATTTTTACCTAGTGCAAAATTCTGCAAGTGTGAAAATGCAAGAGTTGCCGCCGTGGTTTGTAGGAAGTGCTGGAACATCTGTGCTATTATATTTAATCTGATAAACTTGAGCTGCAGAGCTGGATCCAGCTCTGAAATGTTCTTTCAAGTTCCTTATGGCAAGGTCTTTAATTAGCGCTTGCAGAGCACTGAAATACCATGACACTGTGCTACTACTAATGAAAATAAACCCGGAGTTGTGTTCCTTGGTCTGTTGACATTTACAGTCATGAAGTCTGAGCCAGGCTGGGAGCTGCTGCTTATGCATGGTGAAACATTGGTGCAGCAAATACAGACCACAGTGAGATACCGAAGACACAACCTGAACTTTGAACCTGTGGCAGAAATCAGTGGGGCAGCAGCTGCGGTGCTGCCTGTCCCCCAGCTGGCCCTGCCAAAGGGCCGTGCTTACAAAATTTAGGACAATTTAGCTAAAATATTCTTTAGGAGATTGATGCTGAGAAGAAATAGCTGCTGTAAAGCACATTGCATATGTAAATGGCAGCAATGCAGCTGAGATCAGTCTTTGAGTTTAAACTGGTTTTGGAGCCTCGGGATTTTGGCCAGTTGCTTGAAACATTCAGTGTTGCAGTGATATGTCAGGGAGAGAGCAATCCTCCACGTGCTTCTGGCTGAAGATATTTCCAGCCTTCTCCTTATGTATGGAACTTGCAGAAGAGGAAAAACCAAATTGTTCCTTCTCATTTTCTTGTATTGTAATTATTTTTTACAAATATAAACAGATAAATATGTAATGCCAGAAAGCTTAACTTGGGTAAAATGTGGGAGAAGGAGGGGAAAAAGGAAAGGTTGCACAAGCTAAAAGAAGTGCAAAAATATTTGTGCTGTATTTTAGTCTTTTTGATTTCCTTTTGGCTTTCTTTGTCTTGTGGCATTAGCGGGATAGGCCCTACCAATTTTGCTGGCGTGTATTTGTAACCCAGGAATGCTTTTTGGCAGATGTAAAATTAGAAACAAATTTCATGTGTTGTGCAGTGCCCTCCACTGCTATAAAGGACAGGAACAGAATATGTGGCTTTGTCAGAAGGACTCCAGGAAACCACAAAGAAACAGAGATTAGAAACAAAATTGGGGAAATAAATAAATAAATAAGGAAATACTCCCCCCGTAGCAGATGCTGTGCAGCTTGGGAGGGGAGTGCAATGCAAAGCCCCCCCTGCCACACTAATGAGAGCAAACAATGGAGCCCTCGCTGTGGCGGGAAACAAGGATGCATGATTTGGGGTTGTTTTCAAATAAGTGGTTCCAGGATTTTGAGGCGAGATGATGCTCCAAAATTTACCTGTCTATTTTCAGGCATGTGAATAAATAAAGTACCGCTCCCCTCCCCCCAACAGGATGGGAACGCTGTACGCTCGGCCCATCAAATTAAATGCAGGCAGGTTTTCATTTCCAAGCCTGCATGTTTGGAGATGATGGATGGTGAGATATATGTCTCTATAATGAAGGTTTCATTACGAATTTTTTTAAATGTGCAACGTGGCTCTTCATTTCCCAACAAGAAGTGCCATCCTCTTGCTTGTAGCTTCTAGATCCAATTCGTGTGATATTGATGATCGAATAACCACTGAATATATTGATTTAATATAAAGTTATATTTGCTCCGGTTTTTCTGCAAAGCTTCAGAAAGCCTGCATAAAATAATAAACTGCGTAAATAAAAATGGGGAGGAGTAATCACTGGGAGATTAGAGATTAATGATCAGTGGCATCATTTGGTCACAAGTATTCAAGAAAAATTTTTAACTGGCTTGTCTCTGTCTTGTTGATGCCCTATTGCCCACTGCCTACAAACAGCCAAGTGATCAAATCGTCCTGATTCAAACACTTATAGAAAGCAAGTTTGCATAAAGAATGTTTAGAAGCCACTCATAATTAAAAAACAAAAAACTTGAACTCTTTATGCACACTTCATAACAGTGATTTTTCCCAATTGCAATAAAAATACCTTGTATTGTATACATATGATAATGATTGATAAGCAGCAACATTCAGTGTGCCTTATATATGGACTTCAAGTTAGATAATCTCTGGTTTTAATGTTGGCCAAATCTAGTACCTGTTTGAGTTGATGGAGAGTCGCAGGAAGCCTGTCATGAAGGATTTTAAGCCAAAAATGTTCTGCCAGGAAACCTGGACTGTCTGTGGAATTGGTCACGTGTGGAAAGGTTAATGTTTATTTGAGGGAAACAAGGCGCTGTGGAAATACCTGCAGTCTAAAAGATGGGCTATTGCCCACGAGTGATAACTGGCTGAGAGAGTGGTACGGACAGAGCATTCTGTGTTAGGTGTCATCTAGGGGAGGTGTACTGGCAGAGCCATAAATGCGGGAAAAGGGAACCTCTGTAAAATTGCCCGGTGATTTTCCTGCAATTACTAACTCGATTTCATGTTAACTGTTTTTCACCTTTTCTTCTCTCCACGCTTTCCCAAGGATTTTTTTTAACTTCAATTTGCACATATGTGCGCAGGATAAATGTCTTCTCATCTCCTCAAACCTCTCTCTCTGCCACTGTAAATGTTGCCCTCCGAATGCAAGAAGGACTTCGGTGACCCAGTTTTGTGTGGCGTCAAAATGTGAAGGTTCAAATAGCATTTTGTGATTTTTCTGGTAATAAGCCCTTAGCACGGTTACCCCGGAGCTGGCGGAGTTCTAGGAAAGAGGGAGAGTTCTAGGAAAAACCTGGCAGCACCACTTTCCTCTGCCCCTGCAGCGCTGCCCCCCATTAAAAACACATTACGCACTAGCACTGAGAGGATAAATTAAAACCACCCAGACAGCTTTAAGTTATGCATTTGAGTGTTGAATCCAGCTGGTGGAGAGCTGGGCTTTTGCTGAGGCTGGGCATGCTGTTGAGTAGACGTGTTGAGAGCCATGTAACGCGGTCCCAGTGCCCACAGCCACAGTCACTAATAATTTTTTCCTCTTGCTCTTTGGTGGAGTCTCGGTCCCACCCATCTGAACTGGATCCTGCGGGAGGGTTTCTTGTGTTCCTTGCTTGTGGACTTTCCCTCTTTACCCATCAGTGGGTGCAGTGATGAATTTTTGTCATGGCAAGACTTCTCTGCACTGCTTCCTGCGAAGGCCAGTGAAGGAACAGGCTCCTCTGGCGGAGCCTGACAGCAGTCCCTGTCTGACCCGCACACAAGCCCTCCGCAGACCCAGCCCACTCCTTGCTTAAGCACTAGATTGACAGTGTACATCTCAGTATCGTCATCTCAATTTGCCTCCAGAATTTCTGGCTTTCTCTGTGAGATTTTTCTCTACTGGACGCTGTCTTACCCTAGAAGAAAAGGATCCAAGTATTTGATACTACTCTTAGAGACATTTGATTTTTGGCTTTCTTTGAAAGTTGATGAAATGCAGCTTGTCATCCCGCTCCTTCTTCAAGAAGCAATAAACTGCGCGGCTGTCACAAGGACAGCGTATCTCAGAGCTTCTTCCACTGCTGTGGCAGCATCATACCCAAGTGGTCGTTCTACCTAAGGGGTGCAAGAACTAGTGCAAAAGAAGTCTAATAATAATTAGAAGCCTATAGACTAATAATAATAATTAGTCTATAATAATCAGAAGCTTTCAAGAGAGATGTGGCTTAACCAGTACAGGATGGGAGGGAATATAGGGGGCTGGGGGACATAAGTAGTAGACAAGATCTTTGGCTGACAATTTGCCGATCCCTTGTATCAGTGTCCCTGACTGGACCATGCACTCACACAGGTTACATGAAGAAGTTTTACCGTGTTTGTCAGAAAGAGCTGCAAATCCATTACGCAGATGAAGATGGATCATAGAAATATTCTTTAAGGGAGGGAGAACAAGCGAAAATATCATAAAGCTCATTTATACTTTTATTCCTGTGGCTGGATGGGAGCTTTAGAAAAGGCTTTAAAAAAAAAAAAAATCTCGCTGGAAGGTTGGAATCCTGACAAAATAGGTAACACAACCCGAGATGGACTATCATAAAAGTGCCATTATGGTCATTTTAGGGAATGTATATTTTTGAGCTCTGTGAAATGTATATTCTCTATTCATGGTCTGATGAAGTGGATTATTGACAGGTAAAGCCATAGGCTGCTTCCAACTCAGTAGTCACTTGTTTTTCTTGCACTAACAAGGATCCAGTAAGTTTTTAAAAGGGAAAATTATCCTCTCGTGTAAGGTACCGAATGGGTGAAGAACTGTACCTGAGATCACAGCGCTCAGAAGCTAGTAGGAATTAGAGCTCTTTGAAAAATGAAACCCTACTTTCCCT
>NW_009231617.1:5169-23458 GCF_000690835.1 Fulmarus glacialis
CTACATGCTTGAAATACATTTGTTTTATTTTCTTTTTTAAAAACATGTTTGAGTGTTGAATACTGTGTACTGAAAGTGCAAAATTAAATGCTTGGAAACTTCTTGTATTTATTCTCTCAGTGTTCTGTTCCCTTCTGGTTACTGTGATGTTGGCCGTGTTGCCGCTACCAGCTACAGCTGACCATCAAGTCCAAAATGTAGCTTTGACTTGCTTTATTCTTCTGAAGAAAGCAAAGAAGAAAGTAGCCGGGTTAGAAATGCTGTAGTGCTTCAGCGGGGAGACATTGGACGTTTGTAACATAAAACTTGGATTAAGTCATTTTGAGGGGGGTAGCATTCCCATTAAGGATGGTTGGTAGAACTTGGCTGCATGTCCAGCGCATGCCTGGAATTTGGCTGTCGCCTGAAACTCCCTGTGCACCTCTTGGGCTGCGCTGCCAGAGAGAGCAATTGAGACCTGCAGAAGCGGGCAGCTCCATACCTGCGACCAGGCAGAACCGAGGAAGCGGCAAACGCTTTTTTTTGGTGTTCAATCTGGCTTTGCTTCAGCCCATCCCATAACAACTGACTGCAGAGCCTTGGCACTTTCCACCAAAAGAGCTTTGGTGGTTTATGGACTGTCTTCTGGGAGTGTCTTTACATACCAACGTTTTCTATTATTATTATTACTTTCAGCAGAACTTCCCCTAGATGATCTTTCCTCTATGAACTCCCTTTTGCCTCCCAGAAAAATGTAAGAAATGGTTTTAGCTACAACTGGAGTCCTCTGCCTCAAACAGAAACTGCGGCACTTGCTGTTATTAGCAAAAGCTTTGTATTTGTGTGTGTTTTCTAAGTACGGAGTCTGTTGGCACTGCTTTCTATTAAGGCTACCCACTTCCTATTTCATGCCCAATTTTCAATTGTTTATAACACAGCTGAACTTCAGCTGTTTATTTGTAATTAGAAGACTGTGGGCAGCACTCTCCCGCCTTGCTGGCGATTGCAACCTTGTCCTGTTCAGCATATGTCTGTGCAACAAGTCCAGGTGTACTTACAACACCTGGGTTGGCTGCCGGGGATGCGAGGTACCTACTGCTGCAATGCAAACGTGGCAACACGGGTAAAGGGGAGATAAGATATTAGCAGTGAAGGCATGGAGCCATGGGCCACCTATTGGGCAGATTAAAGCCAGCATGAACGTGCCCAGCTGGGCTACAGCCTGACATCAGTGTCTCATGGGGACACCTTCTAGCACAGTAAGCTTTTTGGGACAAAGTTTGCTTCATCTTCATTAACACACATAGGTGCTGGACTGAAGTGCAGAGGATGTTCTCATGCAAAAACTGAGCTTTTAACTAGCCAGCAGAGTCACAGATGAAGTCATGTTGTACACAGCCACTGCCTGAAATTTTAACAGACAAAAGTCACTGCGGGCCATAGACTTGTGTGTGTGTTTTGAACCCACAAAGGCTTTAAAAATGTGCACATTCTTCCTGTACGTGTTCTTCCAACTCTACCCCTTAGTGTGAAGTAACATATTCCTGTGGCGGAGACCACTGAAAAATGCACTCCCTGCTGCGAGTGAGTTTGTGTGATGCAGCAGGGAGCTGGGGAGAGCTGCCGGTACGGGCTGCCCTTCCCCAAGGGAGAGAGCTGGCAGGATCTGCCGAGTCTTGCGGAAAATGCAGTGTTTTTCAGCAGCCTCCCCTCTGTACGCCGTAGGTGAGAGCTCTTTGGGCACAGGGAAGATCTGCAGTTGGTCACATCCAAACCCGGGGCTGGTGCTGCGATCGTGCCCGGGTCTTCTCAACAGCAGAGTCGTCTTCAGCCTTGCACAGCTTAAACTGCTGCCTGCGCTCTGCTCACCTGCTACTTTTAGTTAATAAAGTTTGCACAATTGTTACTGAAGCTATTACAAACTGTTTTCCCTTGCAAGGAGATTTTGTCTTGGAACTCTTTAAAATCCTCCAGAAACCTCTGTTGGTGACTGAGGTAAACTATTACTTTCATTTGGTCAATACTACAGTTTAGCAGAATTATTATTTTTTCAGTGTTTACTTTCATAAATAATGATTTTGATTGTCACGTTTTCTTTGGGAGTTCGTTGTTTCAAATGATAAATCTAAGTATTTAGCTGAGGAGGAAGTACAAATTTCATTAGCTTGTTCCCAAGAGTGTGGCAGGATATCGTCCTGCCACAAGAATTCCTTGGTCCTGGATTTTTAGCAAGACAGGCAGAGCAGGGAGGGTAGGGGAGGAAGGAGACGCCTGACTACCCCCTACCTTTGGTAGGTGGAAAAAGCAGCTCTAGGATGACAAGCCCTGTGGTAGCTTTGTGAAGAAAGCTTTAACTCCACATGACATCCTTTCTTCTTCAAGTCCTTTAAGTAACCCAGAGATAGCAAATTTAAGATTACCTTGGTTTTGTTACAGCTCCTTGAGTTTTCAGGTTTCCTTCCAGTGTCTCTTTGCTTTCCTTTTTCATCTTGCTCCTCCTAGAATATGTCTAGCCTGGAGGTGACAGAGAAGGGTAGAGACACCTCACGAGCATTTTTGGACCTGGCCACATTGGCACAGCGTGCTCAGCGGTGTGTGGACGTGCCTGAGGTATCACCCACACAGAGTGCACTGGCCCAGGCCTCCCGCTGTATTAGTGAGTGTCTAGTGGAGGTGGGATAGGAGAAGGGGATTCAAACTCTGCTAATCATTACGCTGACCCCTGGTGAGCTGGCAAACGACCTTGCTCACGCTGTGTAAAATAGTGACCCAGCGCTGCTCTGGATTAATGTCCAAGGAGGCACGAGTTGCCACGCGGCTGACGGGATCCATGGGCGTGGTGAGCAGCAGTGTCATGGGACTGGCTTCCACTGTTATCTCCCAGTTAGCGGAGAGTCCTCGGGCTTTATTCACTGCCTCACTCCCTAATATTGTGCTTTCGTTTCCTGCTCTTGCACAGCTTATGAGACCCATTAAAATCGGCTGACATCTGGAGCCTTTAAAAGAAAAAAGTTAGTGGTATTCCTGTTCTAGAGATGGATCCTGAACTTCTTACTCAGAAAACCCTTGCAGTGATTTCAAAGGCACGTTCTTCAAGTGCTGCTGGATTGGTCCCTACAGTACATTGGCTGGTGTATGAGAAATAAAGAAAAGCCCTTGACTATTAGTCGGTTCCGCTGTAATTCAGAATAATACCAGATGTTTCATTTTGTATCAGCCGGCTGTAAAACTGCTTCTTTGAGCCATTGAACAAAGACAGTTGACAAAAGAAAAATTAATGTTGTGTCTTTGATCTCATGTTTTAAATTTGTCTTTAATAAATAGTGATGGGTTCTGGTTAAAAACACTCTAACAATTTGTTAAATATGCAAATGTATGAAGTTTCTTAGCAACAGAACAAATAAGTGTTTTTCTTCTAATATAATATGTATGCTAGTTTAGTAAGCACACAATAAGTTAATTAGGCTGCGGTTAGGTATTATTTGTAAATGTCATATTAGCATGCTGTTTTGTTTCTTTGTTGCAACCAAAAGCCTCAAACTCACTGATGTCACTTATTGCATGTTGCTTTTTCCTCTAGTTTATTTTTTAACATACTTGTGGGCAGAATAATGATTTATTAAGTTGTGTGTTTATTATTGTTTTGCTTGGTTGTAATGTCTCATTGTCTTTATGTTGTTAGCAATGTCAGAGATTTTACAGGGAAATTCTAGGAAAGTACACATTACATGTGTAATAAAGCTGCTGCAGTTTACTATGATTAATGTTGTTACAATGAATACCAAATGAATTAATAATGATGGGGCCACTTAATTTTAAAATGTTGGCATTTGTCTAAATGCTGCTCTGAGAGAGGGTGGAGGAGCTTGGCATGGTAGGAATTGGATAAAGCAGCATTTTTGCTGCCAGCATCCAGGCAGCTTGTTTCTCTCCAAACAGTTATGGTCAACTGTTAACATATTCACTGCCAAGTAGATTTATGTAAATCCAGAGAACCTTTTCCTATGACTGTAAAATTTCACTTTATAGTCTTGTGTTTTCCCCCTCCTCTAACAAAGCTTTCTGCCAATAGCTCTTGCTACTTCCACAGTCTTGCTGTAGCAGGTGGGGAGAAATCCCAGACCCATACACCTCTGGGTTACTGGCAAAGGCAAGGGATGAGCAAGCATACTCATGCAAACAACCAAGCAAGGAGTAACTTTCTTGTGAAAACGTTGAAAGTTTGAAACATTCAGATCAAATCGCATTGCTAATCCAGGAATGCTTCCCTGACAATATTGAAGCACATTTTGAAGTGTCTTAAGCCTCACTGCAGCGGTTCTATAGTCCTTTATCAGTAGGGAGTAGTTTTAGATGAGGCTTTTTTGCCCTGATAAAATACCTGGAAGAGCAGAATCGTGAATTGCTCAATTAGAGCACTCGGAAGAGAATCGCTGTTCACGGAGGGCAGCATGTGCAAGTCGCTGCGTCCACCTGGCTGAAGCCCAGCCCTGGAACTGGAGGAGAGATGCCTGAGGAGAAACAGCCTTGACTCTGTGGTTGTGGTAACGTTTCCATCCACATCGAGAGAGTTATTTTTGCCATGTCTGAGCATTTGGAGATGGATTTTTATGCTCTGTGCATGGAGGCTTATGCATTCTCCTATCTTCAGTTTTCAGGTGGCCAGCAGAAACTATCCATTAGATCCTTGGTACATGCCAGAGATGAAGGTGATTTGGCCCTGAATTTTTATGAAACAAAGAAGCTTTTCTGCAAAAATAAAACAAGATACCATGGGTTACTCCTGCCCATATGCATTATCCCTAGTCTAGCAAGTCAAAGCTCGCCAAGGTTGTTGCCGTTACTGAAAATGATGTTCTGCTGTTGGCGAGTTGTGCCAAACTAGATGGACATTCTCTGTCTCCTGCCTCAGTTTTGAATTGCCTTCTTTCTCACTGGATCGTCTTGTTTTGTGCTAGTTTATATTGCCTTTTAGTCACCTAAGCACTGGAAACGCATCAGCAAGACAGTCACCTCCTATTATGTGCATAGACCAAATGCTATAAAATTGAGCAGACGATTTTATGAAGGAAGGTGAAAGGATAAACCCATCAGAGGTGGGATACAATTGTCATATTGATGAGAATGGAGAAAGTGGTTTGAAATCAATTGCCTCCCTAAGGCATTGAGATTGCAGGAGTATTTGACAGTGTTTTCCCTGTTAGTCTTTGTTGTGCACATGAGAAAATGCTGCAGGAAAATGCCTGTAATGGTACAGTTCTTTTAAACATTGTTTTAAACATAGACAGAAACCTAATAACAACTGCTAGGTGATAGGGACTCCTCTACTTTGGAGTTGCAGACTTATCCTTCAGTGTCTGTAGTTTGTAGCATTTCTGGAAGTCAGCCATGATCTCTAATGAACCTTTTGACATTTTCAGCTCATTCTTGATACCCCTGCATTTGTTGACCCATTCCGTGGCACCCACTAACAAAGTCGCATACCACCGTACTGGTCACTACTGCAGCACTCATCACCGGAGTCATCAGTGCTCCTTTGTGTTTCCACGTAACTTTGTCCACCTCCTGCATTTGGTCGATGGCAGTGTTGTAATTCCTGCCCTGGGGCCTTCCTTTGGGATCAGCGCTGGGGCCCATCACGTTCTGTGTCTCTCCAGACACCATTCCCAGCAGCCGCTCCCCCATCGCTGCGGGATTTGCTTGAGAGGCTGGTACCCTGAGGAGTCACTGAGCTGCTTTGTTATAACAAGTAATGGGGCCCCTTCTCTCTTTTTACTTTCAAGCACACACAAAAATAATCTTTCTTAAAACTGTTGCTGAGGTACAGTAGCTCAAATGATTTACACAAGTGTATCTTAATCTGAGAGAAATTTTGGATGGCTCGTCCCAAATATAACTTCATGGAGTTTTTGTTGTTCTCTGGCTACTGCGTTTACCCATGCTGATTAGATGCGATGGTGTCGTTGGGTACAGCTGTAGCAACAGTATTATAAAATTTGGATCCCTACCAGCTTGTGGCAGACTTCGTTACTGCAACATTCGTGGGAGTTGAAGGTGATTGGACTTCTGTTTTTTGCAAAAATTACACCACATCAGCAAAGTAACTTTATTATCCTTGGAGAAAATGTTATGAGCATCTAGATTGGCCACCTGTGTAACGCAGGGCATAGATTTTTGGGTTTATGTTTTCACTGCGGCACCCACGAGCTCTCAGTTGAATTAAAGCGTGCTGGGTGGTTTATTTTCTAGGAATCCTAGAGCTCATTGAATGTAGTCTGTTCAATTTATTAATTATCTTAACCAGTAGTTTTATCAAAAGCTCTTAATTTTGGATGAATCTGAAGCCTGCGTTGCAGGTTGGTTGGTTTTCCCCTCCCCAGGGATCACAGAAGGGCCATACACAGCAGTCTGCACGTGTTTTTGCAAGGATAACTCGTGCAGATTGGGTCCCTGCCCTTTGAGGATGGGCGGCACAGACAGCTGTGGTACCTGCCAGCTTTGAAATTGTGTTTATGAGCAGGATTGCAGAGTGGAGCTCTAGAAAGAGGAGTTATCTTGGGGCTTGCAAAAGTAAATAGCCTGAAGAAGTAAGCAACGACCCTCTCTGTCGTGTGGCTGTTTCCAGCTGCCAACAGCCCTCGTGAGAAAAGGGACGAGGGTGGGGCATGAGAGCGGGATGTGTCCCCGGCTTGTGAACAGCTCTCTGGCCTTGCATACGAATGAGCAGCACAGGATTGTACACACGCGTTTGGTTAATATCCTAAAATCCAGCTTAATGAAAAATCAAAGTTCCGTAATAAACCATCCTCTTGGTAATTTAATCAGAGGTAACCTGGGTGTCCCCTTCGGCTTGAATCCCTTTGTGGTGGTTGGGTGGTTCCATCATTTTGGCCAGTATGGTTTTATTCTTTCCTCGTTACAGCTGATGTCTGTCTCTCTGCCATTCTGTCTTCCTTTTCTTACTCGGACTGTAGTGCCCTTGGCTGTAAGATCATCTCTGTCCTGTGCTGAGGTGACACCAAATGTGATGTGGCTGTGATTCCTGGCAAGGGCTCCTGCTGCTGACGGAGGGGGGATCACAAATAGGTGGAGGGTTTCCCAAAGTTCATGGGCTGTAACAGTTTGCGCAGGGAGTTTTTAAATAGAAAATACTTTGCTTTTCTTAAGTCTGTGCAAAGCAAATCTAACTTCCCACTAAAGCACGTGGGATTTTTATTTACTTTGTTGGTCACAGAGGAAAGGAAGTTTTGCACCGTGTGCTCATTGAATTCCGATAAACACCCAGCAAGTGCTATATATGCTAATTAAGAGATAATGTTAATGGGCTGGAATATTGTCACAGGATTATGCTCTCCTGCTGCCACCAGAAACATTGGGGCACTTGTCAAAATAACAGTTACGGACGTGGAGCCATAGTTAGTTCCCAAAGCAGGTACCACGGACTGCGGGACGGGGCACGATGGTGCCTTTGGGTGTGCGAAACAGCAGATGGAGGGGGAACCAGTTGCCCGATGGACAGACAGACAGACGGATGGATGGCGTGACAGACGCCGTGCTATTGTTATCCTGCCCCTTTCCCACCGGCTGTGGCAGGAGCCTTTGTCTGCTGCAGCCAGGCGGGAGGGGGCTTGCCACAAAAGAACAGTTTGGTTAAAGCATTCCGGTGTTTTATGAATAAATTGGATTCTACTTACAGCATTATTAACCTGCTGTATTCTGACGGGCTTAGGGGGAGATTATCGTGCGCTTGAACAAATCAGTATCCACAGATCCACACAAATACTGGGTTTTAACAAAAATATACTGTGATTAAGGCACACAGCGGATCAAATTCAGCCCCGACTTACACCAGGTGCAATCTCATTGATATCCGTGGGTTAAAAAGCAATTTTTACAACTTAAAGCAATCAGAAATCAGCTTAGTGTACAGACTTACTAGACCAAAATAAGGCCCAAGAGACTGTACGCTAAGCTGATTTCTGATTGCTTTAATTTTTTTAAACTTTTATCAAAGATTAATGGTCAATTATCTGGCAATCTGATTTTCTGGTACAGATTCCATTTGCATAATTTCATAGACACTTAAAATATGACCAGACTCTAATCAGTATGAAATGGGTTGAGGCATGGCTTGGTACGGCTGATCCAAATCAGCCACAATCCCTGTAAATATGTACTATTGCTGTAGTAACGAGGGTGATTTTAATAGGCTGTCGTCTGAGCAGTAAACAATTGGTTTAGATCTGGTTTTTTTGTTCTCTGCATGGCTAAATAGGACTCCAGGGCTAATAGGCAAAAGTACGCAGTCAAAACTTGCTTTTTCATTATGTGCTTGAGCACCACTGTTTCCGCAGATATTCCTGCCATTTATTTGCTTTTGCTACAATACTTGCAAAAATGTCCATCAAACTGCATGCACAGGTTAAAGTGGAAAATACTCCGCAATATTTGCCCTCTAGAGTAATCTTTAATTACTCATATGAGTGTGGAGTGCTGCTTTTTTGTAATATGCATGCAAGTCCCTGAATGAGAGGTAAGAAAAAAAAAAACAACAAACCAAAACAGTCCTAAAAAGTATATGCCCTGGGATTAAGGAAAGTTGATTTCCCAAAGAGGGCTGATAATGCTGCTTTATGGATATTTCAAGGCAAGGAAGGACAGTCAGGTTCTCTGCTTCTGCTCCCTGTATACATCATGGGCCAGATGATGCTCTGGCAGCTGGATGGAACTGCTGGAATATGTCCTCTAGAAAGACACCCGGTCTTGATTTGGAGGTGTCAGGAAATGGAGAATTTACCATCTCCTTTGATCATCTGATCTAGTGCTTAATTACTCTTATGTTCAAATGTGTTCCTTATTGTTCATATTTTCCTGCTTTATCTCCAGCCTGTCAAGATTTTCTCTGGTACCTGGCTGTGAGGCACTGTGCTACCTCTGTCTCCTTTTTGGTTTAGCTAAACTGATCCAGCCCTTCGAGGAGCCGTCAGTGTGGCACTCGGCGGTGTGCAATGCATCTGTGCTGGCTTTAATCCAGTCCACTTAGTAACAAAAGCCATGGAGACAGCAAAAGGACAACTACAGGATGAAGCCAGCCACGTGGTGGGAGGGCTTATATAGTTAATGCTGAACCCTTCTGCAGCTGTGACATCTCTCTTGGCGTTACCAAGTCAAACTAGACAAAATCCTACCTCCTTGTAGCTGTGCAGACTGAAGTGAGCCATATTCTCCAGCTCTTTTTTTTGCTCAGGTTTAAAGAGGGTGCGTGTTTGTGCTCTTTAATCTTTTAAGATTTCTTCCAAAATAGGTGCATGGCATTCTGCTGGTGTCCTAGTCGTGGTGCTCTGCTGTTGGGTGGCTGCTCTTTCTCACTTGGAGATTTATTAGGAGGGATTTTAGGCTGGAAAGACTGAGAGCCAGCGGGTTGCCAGCTTTTAGTCACCAGGACAGTCTGCTGCCATGGAGGAGGCCAGCTCCTGGGTCTCGGTACGGTGGGACAGACTGGTCTCACTGGCAGGGTCTGGTTCACCAGGGATATGCAGTTTCTGAGTGTTCAGGTGTGTGTCAGACTGCCTGTGATGAGGGGGGAATATGTTCCATGTCAGCCAGTGGTTTGTGGGGTTTTTGGGGTTTTTTTTCAAAGGAGAAAAAAAAGTGGGGGCAAGCAAGGGTCCACTGGTTTCATTCCCCTTGGTATATCAGTGGCTGACATGGTTAGGTGTCATCAAAAAGGACTGAGAAAATTGGTGGAGAATGTTAAAATAATAAATCTGGTCATCCTGCCACCCAAAGCCGTCCGTGAGGCAGCTTCTGCTTGTGTACAGCGAGCTGGCTGGTGGGGAATGCTCATGTCTTCTAAATCTGTTTCACCTCATTGCAAACTTTCCAAGGATGGGAGTTACAAACAGCCAGAACTTCTGTACTGGCCCAGTCCCTTCCATTCTGGTTTATCCATAAATGATATTTTTTTTATAAATCTGAAAGTAAATGCAGATTCTTTTCCTCCCGTTTTCTGCTGTTTTTATAGGTCACAATGCTCATTACTTATCTGTCCCGTAAGTACATGATGCACATACACAGAGAAATGGGTCAAGAGAAAGCTAATGTCATGGAAAGACATGCACAAATGTTGGGGTTTGTTTTCTTTGGTGTTTTTTTCAAATCCTGGTTTGATTTTTAAACCAGGTGAGCTTCTGAACACAAGGAGTGCAGGACTGGCAGAGCCCACTTTCCCCGGGTCCCCGAGTCCCACTCCAGCAGTTGGCAAAGAAAAACAATAAACTTGCTCCAAATGCTGGTATAAAACAAAAAGAGGATTCCTAGATGAGAGGACTCAAACTGAAAGAAACAGTAAAAGAGTAGATTTCTGGTTATCAAAAAATGTAAGAGTCCGTGTGTGTAAAATTCCATTCACTTCCTTCCACTGGGGACCCCCTTGCAGAGCTTTCTCCCCCTGGTTGTGTTTATTTCTTCTGTTGTTTTGCAGCACCTCTTTTGGGGTGGGTTTTTTTGTGCAGCACTGTTTCTTTTTACTACTGACATTTCCTCCCGAAACATAAACAAAAGGAAGAGAAACGTCTTATGGGGAAAAAATCCTATGAATTATAAAGACACTTATGATTTCTTTTAAGACTTTGGAACTGTCTGATAAAATTAAACAGAAGTGTGTATATACATACACCTATCTATCTCACTACTGTGGAGTGCACAGAACAGGAAAATATGGATCTCAAAGATTAATAGACATTAACCGTTATGTTCATCCTCCATTTAATTTCACAAGATTTTTCTGCAAAGATGTGAGTGAGTACCATGGATCTGAACTGTCTTAAATTTTGGAGTATTCAGGGTCAACTGCCAGAATTTTATGGTGGTGATCAGGTTTCTGAGAAAGAGTCTCTGAAGGTTTTGTTTTGACCCTGGCAAAGTTCCCTCCCGGTGGAAGTCTCACTTATGTGAAGGTTACGTTAATATATTCACTGGGGTTTTTCCTTGTGGAATTAAGCAACAAAAAATGGTCCTCAGTTTTTTGTTTTGTTTTTAACTATGGTTTTATTTTAAGATATGATAAAGTGAAATGCAGCTGTGGAATATTGTTGTAATCTTTGCAACAGTGAGACAAAACCCCAAACTGCAACCCTGTGATATGTGAGTGCTTGCAGGCTGTTTTTTCTTTTAGAAACAATTATTCTTGTCCCTTCCATCATAAGAAAGCTTCACAGTTCTTTGAATTTATAAAAATGCCTATTTATAGGCATATTTATAGGTTTATAGTTATATATTTATAGGTTCCATATTTTTGAACGGTTAATTACAAAAATTAAAATTTAATGTTCGCTCACTTGTTCCTCCCCACAAACTTCATATGTTAAAGTGTCAAACCTGTGCCTGAGCAAACACTGCCGGCCTGTCAGCTCTGCGTTAGCTGAACGTGGGGCGAAGGGTCACGGAGCGGGGGTCTGTGAGAGTGCGGGGACAAAAGTTGGTACCTGGGGAGATGTGTGTCTGCAACATCCATCAACCTTCCTCAGGGAATCCCATGTGATTCTGTTAAAGAATAGGGGTTTCTTTCTGTTTCTCATTTATGCAAATAAAAGGTGAACCGGAAAAGACATCAATAAGAGTTAAGTGGCAATATCAAGTCAGTTTTACTGCCAGGTCACTCAGTCCCCAACAAATCAAGTAGGAAAAATGTGTCATTTATCAATATAATAAACAGGTATAATGCTCCTAAACCCAAACACCTCTCTTGAAACCATACCTCAGCGCACACGACCCGTATCCTTTGCAATGTCCTAAGTAGGACCTCTCTGTAGTGCTTCTTTCTTTAGGCACTGCAACCGGCCACGGAGCTGCCAGCGTGCAATTTAACCTGCTGTGAGCCGCAGCGGGGAATTCGGCAGGTCGTGCTAGCTTCTCTTGACATCTCATGGAGGAAAATAGCTAGATTTTCTCTCCACTTTATATAAGGTAAAATTGTGATCCAGGCTTTGGACTAATAACCATCACTAGCAGAGCTTTATAGACATGTCGGTATTCCTGGCTGGAAGGCTGAAAGAAAATGAGTGAGCTCTAGCAGAGATTTCATTATACCTTCTGGTTTTGGGGGACTTCATTTCTTGCTCCCCTTTGTCTTTCCCCTACTTTCTATCTCAAATAATTCTTGTTGAAAAATCATTTTAGTCGTTCAAAGTATACTTTCTCCCCTGGTATTGCACATCACAAGTTTGTATAAAAATGTCTTTTGGGTTGTTTTCAATCATGCACGTCTCTGCCGTGATTTGCGTCATCAGTCATAGCAATTGTGTGTAGGGGAAGAAAGAAACAAGCGTGCCATTCCTAACCAGCTCGAGTGACCACAGAGGACGAGTACAACCCTGAGGCCAGGATTACTCCCTCTGGACTTCAGGCATTTCAGCGTATTGCCCGACTCGGGAGCACGGCTGCTCCGGGTTCCTCTAGAGAGGAAGACAGCTCTGAAAGTGTTCTGGTTGTCGATGGGAGAACTTTTTTCTCCATTTATTTGAGATGGCAGCCAGAGCACACACATCCTCACGAGGGATTGGCTGAGATGTGCCAGTCAATTTAAGAAATTATGCAATGGCGGGCAGATGTTTGTGTTCTGCCACAGTGATTATAGGAGCTTTGTTTCCATAAGAAATCAGGCCAAAAGTTTTATTCTGGAGATCAAAACCCAGCGCGTTCTGAAAACAAATAGCACGCACAGAGTTTTCTCTGGGGAGAGGCTGAGGGAACTAACCATGCGACAGATGATGTTCAAGATCCCTTCACAGACTGCTGCACTCATGACCGGGCTGTTTGGGCTGCCATAAGCAAAAACACAGACCTGAAATTTAGGTCTATGCAATGCAACTCTGGTGACATCCATACAGTAGTCAAAAAAAACCCCACTCAACTTCATCACAGTTTTCCCAAGAGGGGAAAGCACCGCGTATCAGTGAAGCTTAGAAAACTGTAGTTGCATAAAACTATAGTGCATAAAACTATAGTGCACTGAATTTAATAACTAATAATTCAAGTGGTCTTAATTTTGTAATCACTCTTACAGTTTTGATTTATTGGCTGTATCAGCCTGACCTGATGGTTGGCAGTGAAGCGGGCAGTGAGCGGCAAGCACTGCATCGCGCTCCAGAGGGCCTTCGGATTGAGACGTGGGCATCTCTGTACAAAGAGAGTGTGTAGTTGTACAAAGAAGTGGGTATCACTGGGTCATTGCTGTATCCTGGTTCTCCTCAGCCCTTAAAATGTCATTTGTGAGCCTTTGCAAGTTAAACCAATCTCAATGCCATGCTGAGTGGAGCTGGAGCTGGTGCAGCCCTCGGTTAGCCTCAGGATTTGGGGTGAAAAGTGACGTAGAGACCATCTCTGTTACTGTCATTTGGAGTTGTGCTCTAAGTACAATTGTCCCTGAGACTACACTCCCACACTCTAATTACATCTGCTTCATTTACGGAATACCGTGTATTATATTTGTAGCCTGAGTTTTAAATGTGTATGAAGAGAAAATGAGGTTATATTATTGCTGTAATTGAGAGGAACTAGGACAAGTTTTATTAATTTCCTGCCACAGAATACTGAGTAAGCCAATATTTTATGGGAAAGTTGGGAGAAGAGTAATATATGTTACATTTCTGAATTCCGGAGGATACTTGAAGAGTTTTACTGGCAATTGATTTTTCTACAGGTAAATTGTAATCCTTGATAGACAGCTGTGCCGCTGAAAGCGTCTCCACTGAGATGCACTCACTAAGGGTACGATGAAATGGAAGCAGAAGGTCTATCAGCTCTGCTCTGACAGGCGGTGAGAAATTGGAAATCCTGCCTGTAGAAGCTACCTTTCCCTCAGCTAAGGCAGCTATTACTGCACTATCTACATTACTCTGAATGCTGAAGGTTCACAGAAATATTTGGCATATGAGTATCTGATTAAAAAAATCAGTAATTTGACATGTGTTTTAAGAAATTATTTCTCTTTATAGACACTCCTTTGTCCTGGCTGTGTTAACTTTTACCTACCATTGTTTTCTATCATTCCCTAATTGTGCTACGTTTTTGTAAGTCTTCAGCTTTCTGTATCTCTGTGCAGTATCAGCTAAAGATTTAAAAATCACACTTGATGTTCAGCACTGGTAAATGCTGCTGAGCTCTTGAGCTGACAGGCCTTTGCGGAGGTCTGCAGGATGCCCCTGGTTGCGTAGCCCTTGGAAGAATGAGCTCAGGTAGTTCAAGGAGGCGGCAGCTCTGTCTGCAACGATGACGTCCCCTTGCTGGGGCTCCTTGTCCCACGCTGCTGGGGGGCTCTGGGTGAGCAAGGGGGGTGGTCGCTGCGGCCTCGGAGGAAGCGGCAGCAGTGAAAGGGGCAGAAGGGACTGACCCTGTGGATGAGAGACCTTCTGCTTTCAGTTGAGCTGGTGCTTTAGGTGAATTAGTGGAGAGATTTTCGCACTGTTGGTTTTACATGCTCCTGATGGTGTGTGTGCTGCAGTCTGCCACTGCTTCGCATCGTGTAGTCACGGACGTTATGGTGTGTCGGGGTTCGGTGCAAAAACACCTGCTTAGTAGGAACCTGCTGATGTGACATACACGATGTGGTTCTTTTAAATGCTAACATCACAGAAACACTTTGCTGATACTGAAGTTGCTGAAGTCAAAGTAGTAATGGCAATGTAAAAGAGATGAAAATATATGAGTCAGTGGTACCACCTTCCCCTCTGATAGCAGGATGGCTCTGCAGTGCTTTTGGCCTTTCTTTGGGAAGGAACAGACAAAGAAACGCCGAGGGGGTGGCTGGACAGCAGAACTGCTGCTGCTCTGAGAGAATTTCAACACCTCATTTCTCAGCAGTATGGCTGTTCATGTTTCAGGTCTTTTCTTCATGCTGCAGTGATTCACGGAGACTCCTTCATTCATCTCCTCACTCCCCGAGTGGCTTTGGGCCATTTCAGAATTATCTTCCTGTATGTGCAAAGGAGAGATCTCGTAAATATAAAGCAGTGCCCTGAGAACAGCAGTGTCCCGGGTGTCAGTTAGGTAATGGTCAGGCCATGGTACCCGGCCAGAGCTGATATCACATGTCTTGCAGGAGCAGTTATTTCTGCTGCTGTTCCTCGTGGGTACTTATTATTCAAGGCAAAATCAGCTGTCCTGTCTTAGTCACTGCTGATTTTGGATCGTGGGCTAGCAGACTGGTTTGCTGCTGGTACAATGCTGCAGCAGAACTGTCCATGATCACAGCTCTGCTACCAGTGACACTTCTCAAAAGAGCTTTGTTTGTCATGTTGTCCTATGGGCATAAAAAATGACCCACTTTTCACTCTGGGGAGCTGCTCTGCAGCTGCACCGTCAGGGAGACTCATGCTCCACACGCAGTACGGAGCTCCGGGAAAGGTCTGCTACTGCAAACACTGTAAGAGAGCATCGGCAGGAAGGTCTGAGCACTGCTAGCAGCGAGTTACCTTTCCGCAGTACGTGGAGCACTCGTTCTCGTACCAACTGAGCATGGTGACCAGGTTGTCAGACCTCCTCGGGATAAATTGCAGCCAGTGGCTGCAGAGCTCTGAGGCACATGGTCAGATAAACAAGATTTAACTGGGACGCATCAATCCCCGGCAGGCTGCTCACTCAGAGTTCCTCGTTGTCTGATTCCTTGAGCACCTAACCCATTACTTACCACTGCGCCTCACATGGTTTGTGTAGAGAAAATCTGAGCATGGTGATGTGGATGCTTGATTTTTTTTGTCACGTGTAGTGAGCAACAGTGGGATCAGTTGTGGCAATGGGGAGCTCCAGTCGCTGTTCAATAAATTTTAGACGTTCCATTAAGCAGATGGCTGTGGCATCTTGTAGATGTTGTACATTGATGACGTTTGTATTTAAAATTCAGAAGTGAATCCACTTGAATAAGTCATCCTAGTTGGGTGGAGGAACCTGTACTGTTATATTTTTGGTTAAAAACTGGAGTTAGCTTTTATGTGTTTCATATTTACTCTGGATGGCAGTTCTTGTGGGCCTGTTTTTTTGAATGGCCCGCGTGGCCGAGAGCACCTGCCCTTCACCGGGAGGGCTGACAGGTAATTGTGCCAAGTCCCTTCTCTGCCACCCCAGGCAGTCTGGGGGGGCTGGCAGGTTCACCAACCTGGCTGTCTTGTCTGGCAATGCAAAAATTCTTCCAAATACACCTCTCCGTGAATGAGCTGGTGCCGTGGCATGAACTCAGGACTTGCTTAGTAGCAAACTCACACTTAGAGCTGTGCTGGGTTAAAAAATACCAGTAACACCCCACCCCCCAAAGTATGGTTTTACTGGTGCACGTACTGAGTCTGATGGATTTAAAGCAAGTTTAAGACCTGTTTACCTTAATTTAGTCCATTAAGCTAAAGTGGACAGGCACATGAGTGGAAAACATCCTGGCAGTGGTAACTACAGCCCCTTCTAATGCTGTAATCTTCCCCCATATCTAAAAGCATTTTGTCTGCTCCTGTCACACTGCACGTTCTGCGTTACTACTCCAGTGGGACCAGAGCACCAAACCAAGCCATCCCAGGAGCTATCCTGTGAATTTCAGCATGTTACAGGTCCTGAGAATATCCTTCCCATAAAGTATCTTATTCCAGCTGAAACCAAACATGAGAAACTCACATCTGAGTTAAGTGGGCAATGATTTTGCTAATCCCTCTTTAGCAAAACCATGTCTACTCAAGAAGGAAAGTCTTGTGTTAGGGTCTGCTGGCTGAGGAACAGGGTGCCAGTCTTGGGTGCATGTGCCTGAAGGAGTCGCTCCTGGCCTCGTTCCGTGTCAGTGGGTCCAGAGGTGTCTGCAGCACAAGTCTCTCGTGTGTCCGTTCGGGCTCCACTGCCCCGCTTGCTCTCCTGATCAGCGGTACACAAAGCTGTCCTAACGAGAGGGAAAGCCAGAGAGCAGTTGCCTTAGTTCTTAAACCCGCGCATATTCAGAGTTAAGGAGCAGTGACTGAACGCTACAATCAGTTATTTTATTACCCAGTTATTTTATTCCTGTCCCAGGAAGGGCAGATAACATCTAAAGCACTAGGAAGATGGCAAGGAAGAAAAGAAAATTAAAATCTTCTGCTTGGTTTTCTTGAGGTTTTTCCCTTAGGCCATTCAGCAGGGCAAATATTACCGCTGGATTACTAACAGCAGTGGGGAGTACACCTTGACGGCAGCAGAGCGGTGTATTAGGGTATTTTCTCTTCTTTAGATGAGAAGCCCAGCTTTTGGATTCAGGCTAAAAAAAAAAAAAAGTATTCATCCTGCTAAGTAGATTGAAAGAGAATCCAGATTAAATAAATCATTAAATCATTCCAGAATGTTATCCACCTGTTCTGGCCTATAATTTATTTTCAGATGAACAGTAGGTAAAAAAAAAAAAAGCAATACAATGGCAAAAATGATTTTCCCCTAACAGATGCTTTGATCCTGAAATGACACCTGGCCTGGAGAGCTGCTTGTGCAGCTTTTGAGATCATTTTGAACTAATTGCTCCAATCCATTGCTTCATAACCTCGATAGCCACATAATGGTGAAACTTCTGCTGTAGCCACCTTTGAAGAGGGATCTCCAAGGCTTTTGCTGCTGCAAGGCCAGTAAAAATCATCCCTTTAATGTGGGATGGGGAACCCTGTAGGGTTCTGGTTCAGGGACATCTGGTTGAGGGGACAGCCAAGTACCAGCCAGCCAGGGGTGAGAGGTCGCAGATCATTTCAGTGTCAGGGCCACGCTCCTCATGTGCCGGTGTGGGAATAAAGGAAGGTTTCCTCTCTCCTATGTTCCTGAAAGGAGGGTTGTGCTTCAGAAGGCTGGGAAGCACCGATCTGGGTGGTTACTTGCATTGTCCAGACCTTCTCATGACTCCCGAAGGGCTCCCCGTGCTCTCTAGCAGAACCAGCGTGTTTTGTGCTGGCTGTATTGGCTGGGGATGGGAGGGGAGTGAAGTGCTGGGAGCGGGTGACCAAGGATCAGAGATGGGAGGACAGCACTGGTGCTGGGAGCATGGGGAAGGTGGTGAACGATGGTTATTGTCCAGCTCTTCCGTACCTCCTCTCAGCCCAGCTGCAGCTGAAGGCAGCCACAGTCCGAGACCCCCATTCCATGTCTCTCTGATGTGTATTTAAACAGATTTTCCCAGCTCGGTGGCCAGTTTTCAAATGAGTTCTTCCACTTGCTGAATGCAACACGGTTAAAGCAGGAATCTGTTGCAGCAGCCCGTCTGGGGAGGGACGAGGCGGCAGAAACCCCTCACCCCGAACTGTGCGGCTGTTGGGAGGCGGGCTGG
>NW_009231618.1:0-10498 GCF_000690835.1 Fulmarus glacialis
CACTGGAGTCTCCAGCCTGACCCTGGCTCCCCAACCCCAAGCTGGGATGGCTTCACAGCTAGGTGGGGAGGCACAGGGCTGTGTCCAGGTGAGACGTGAACTATCCGGGGATGGAGAGCCCACAGGCTCCCCAGGTGGGCCCATACCCATTGTGAAAGTTTTTTTCCCCATATGTTGTATGCTGCAGCCCCCGACATCTGCTGGACTCACTGCTGTCTGCCAGTGTCTTGTGCCAGGATCCCCAGGCTGGACACTCTGTCCAGATGCTGTCTCAGGAGCGTCCAATTGCAGTTACCATGATTGGTTGCAAGGGTGCGCTGCTGACTAACGGTCAATGTGTCCACCGTGGACACTCGCCCCACGCTGCCTTTTCCTGGAGAGCTGCTCGCTGCCCAGGCGGTGTTTGGCCTGTACCAGCTTTGCAGTGACATTAGCGCCATCCTGCTCACGGCTCAGCAACTCTCTCCTGCCAATTCACGGGGCAGCAGGGATGGTGCTTGCAGTCATCCTTGTCTCCTTTCATCCTGCCTGACTGTTCTGACAGGGAGAAGTGGAAAACCTGGTCCAGGCTGTTGGTTTTGATCACTGTACCATTCTCCGGCCAGCGTGAGTAGCAGTGGAGGAGGGAGGGCACAGGACTCAGGTGGAGGGTTACCAGGGCAGCGGGCTGCGAGATGGAGAAAGAGAGAAAGGATGCATAAGGGGAGGGCTGGGGAGGCAAGTGGATAAAGTCACCAGCTGCAAATGCAGCTCCTGGACGAGCACACTGCTTCCCAATGCTGCAGGGAGCAAGCACAGCAGTTTCCCACGGCCCGTCCCAATGCTAGTGTCACATGCCACGCAAGGAGAAGAGGCTTGGGTTGAGAGCAGAGGTTGGGGGACATAGGTCAAAGCTTATCTCCGCACAGACCTTGGCCTTATGCAGGGGGGATACTCACCTGTATCCTTTCAGCTGTACTACGCTCTCGCTGCCTGGGAGAACGGGCATCCTGCTTTTGGCAGCACTGTGGGGAAAGGAGTTTAGTGTCCCAGGGCTCAGCTCAGTCACATTTTGGGACCCTGCCAAAGCCCCATGGCCCCCATGTGGGTTTAGCAAGCTGGGCTAGCCCCCAGCGCAGCTGGAGAACCCAGTCTCTAGTTTTTCCCTGGGGGATAGTTTCAGCCTGACCCACCTTACCTCCTCGCTCTGCAGGGTGCTGCTGTGCAGGCGCCAGGAGTCCCGCCCCGCGGAGTGGATGGCCCAGCAGCTTCTGCGTGTTGTGGCTTGGGTCTTCCCCACCGCTTACTCGGTGCCTGTGGAAACGGTGGCCAGGGCTATGGTGGCCAGTGTGCTGCAGCCAGGCAAGGGGAAGGTGGAGGTGCTGGAGAATGATGACATCCACAAGCTGGGAAAGGCGGTGCCACAGCAGGGCACGTAGAGCAAAAGGGATGGGCAGGAAAGAGCTTGATTCACCGTTCAGTTGCTCTTCTGGGCCGAGGGTGAATGCACGTGTGGGAGAGGAGCGGGGTGCTTGCATGGCTAATGTGGAGATAGAGGTGCACTTCTTTGCATGGCAGCTGATCCTGTCAGGTGATCAAAAATGCAGGTGCTGGCTGGTGGGTGAGGAGAAACAATGTGCTCTGCTGCCTGGATCCAGCATGTGAATCCGGGTAAAAATGGTGTAATCCAGGCAATTTCTTGAATTCAAGCCTTAAATAAAATCCTATGACTGGTCTGTTTGTGCTAACTTCGCATTGAAATTGTGTTTGTCTCCTGCACATTGCCAACCCAACCGCATCTGTTCACAGACTGTGTCTTTTGGTGACACTTCAAGGAATGCACACGGGCAAGTGGCCATGCTGCAGATGGAGACAGGAAAGCAGGGACAGTGCGCAGCTGCCTGTCCTGGGGCTGCACCCCGCAGAGCACACAGTGGCACCAGTGCGGCTTGGATAGCAGAGCTCCTGGAAGCTCAGCAGCAGCTGCTGATGTGCCTGAGGCGCTGGCTCTGCCCGCAGTAGGTCTCTGCAAACATGCAGCATGTGCCTTGTCCTCGCTGATCTGCTCTGGGTGCAGAGGAGCCGCTACAGGGATGCTGCTATTCACATCCAGGCTGTCACTTTGGTACCTGTAGTAGCATAAACGCCACGCAAGTACTTGCATTGACTTGGAAATGCTGGCTCCTCTGGGCTTTCCTTAGGGACACACGTGAACCAGAGCTCAGCCCTGTTCCCAAGGGTGCTCTGCATGTGCAAGAGATGAGGCCAGCTCGGTGCACGTCTCGGGTTGTGCTTGCTCCTGTCCCGTGCTGGCCGGGTGCTAGAAGGGGAGCAGGTCCCTGCTGTGGGCACAGAGCAGGCGTGAGGAGCAGCGCTGTGTCCCAGCCGCTGCCCTGGCTGTTCTCGGGCCTTGTGCTTGGGGTCATGGAACTTGGCAGCTCTGCAGCTGGGGCGCAGGACTTACGTGACTCCCGAATTCCCAGCTGGCCAGCGTCCCAGTGCTCTGGGTAATGCTGCTTTCCAGGGTTTTCTCCTCTTCGACCTCAGCTGTGGCTCCTGTGTCAGTGACTTGGATGCAGCAAGTGGAGGGAGCTGGGATCCCCTGTCTCCTTCCTTCTACAGAAGCGTTTTAATCATCAGGCTGTACCTCAGAAGCTTGCTGGAGGCAGTGGGATGGTGTAACCCATACTGTGTGTTACCCGAGTGACTCCTGAACCATGCACAGGGCTTAGTTCAAAGATAAAAATGAGGGGCCATAGAGCCGTAATTACTAATCAGACTGTCCTGGTGAGAGCAAAAGCAGTAACTTTAATGTCAAAAGGGAAATGAGAGGTAAGCTGGCCTTAAAAAAAGGTGATGTGCTTATACAGGGGAGTGGAAATGAACACCTGAAGTGGAAAGACCTTAAATGAAGTGAAAATTACATACAGATGAGAGAATGAAAAAAGAGTACAAGCTCTGGAAAGTTACAGGTAAAAGGCAGACCACAGAAGATTTGAGGAAAGCATCCTAAAGGCATAAAAATTAACCATGACTATGTGAGAAGCAGAAAGCTCTCCAGAGAGCCCTGGGGACAGGACGTGATCAGGCTCTATGAGAAGGAGAGAGCTATTACGGAAAAGCTTGGTGCGTTACTTGCATTGGCCTTTGCTGTGAAGGAGCTCACACTAGGTTCATTCCTTAAGGGACACACATCTGCATGACTGTCCCAAGGCACTGGGAAAAAAGCAAAAAGATTTTTAGCCCCATTTTTAGAACACGTGGTTAAAAATCTGCCTGAAGGAGCGCTCAGATGAACTGCCAAATACTCGCCTGGGTGAGAATTACAGTGATCCCGCTACCAAAAAGCCAATGTTAAATATGATGCTAATTTTTAAAAAGTTCCAGTGGGAACCAGGAAACTGCAAAGCAGTGAGGCTGCCTTCTATAAAAGGCAAGTTAGAAAGGATAATGAAGTCTTGAAATAACAGAGCCCAGGATAAATCTGGTGTAATGGGAGATTCCACATGGCTTTTGAGGGGGCAGTTGCAAGGCACAAACCTAGAGCGCTCTCGGAGGAAACCAGCCATTGTGTACACAAGACAATCTGGTCCTCGGAGTGCACTTCGATCTCCAAAAAGCTCTCCCAGAAGGGCTCTTAAAGAAATTAAGCTGTCGTGGGAAGAAAAGGAAGGTCTGGGTAGTTTCTTATTGGAAATATTTTCTTAGCACTCTAAAGCCTTGAAATGCACAAACCAAACATTTCTTACTGGACAAAGGTCTGAGGAAAATACCAGCTATTTCTGTGTAACCCTTGTTTCTGCTCAATGGTATATGGTTTCTTTTTCAGTGTTTCAGCTAAGTCTCTGCTAAAATGCACAATCCAGCGCATGATATAGCTTCCTTCTGACCCTCTCGCATGAAGCTTCATCACTCATTTTGGACTTCAATTTCCCCAACTTGCTCTGTGCATTCATTAAATCCCCACCCTGGCGATGTGGAAGAGATTATAGAGCATCAGTCACTGAACTGTGGCAGAGCCAGAGGACTGGGGGATTTGCCCACCCAGGCCTGAAAGAGGTAAAGTAGGTAAAAGTCTTTAGGGGACAGACCCAATTCCTCTGTGGGGTCTCACGGGCAAAGCTCCAGGCTCCTCCAAGCAGCAGGAGGTCTGCAGAGCTGGAGCCATGCCCCCGGGGTGCCGGGAGAGGCTGTCTGCTTTCCAGGGGCACGCGGCCCTGGCCCCAGCTGCAGCTGGAAGGAGAGCACGTAAGGGTGCTCGGTGTCTGCTGGACAGCATTCACACAAACCGCCTGATCCCACAGATCTGAGCTCCCCGGGGATTTCTGACGCTGACTTTATTACTGAAGATTAATGAGAAAAAATAACTGTGTTCCCAATGGCTCCAGGCTGCGGGGGTGTCCCATGTGGTCCCATGGCCCCCCTGCCCTCCCCAGCCCGGCAGCTGTGAGAACCGCCGGCACCTCCCTCCCACCCCTCACTGCCCCCTGCTCCCCTCCGTGCCCAGCCGGCTGGCAAAGCACCCCGCAAACAGCACCTCGACTTCAAAGGAGCCTTTCAAAGCAGCCACCGAGCTGGCAAGCACTGACCTGGCACTCGGGATACCCTGGTGACATCCCTGCTGGCAAACCAACGGCCCTGACACACTCTCTGGCCCCGAGGGCAACTGGCACAGACCTGCCAAGCTTGCAAGGCTGCAGTCTCTCGGAGAGCGGGGGCTGCACCCCAGCTGCTGGAAAATGAGCTCTGGGCTATCCCCAAATCGGGGCGAGGCACCGCCATGCTAATAACCGAGCCTCCCCCCAACTCCTCTGTGAAAAGGACAAAATGATAGTAGCCTGTGAAGGACTAAAGTACCTCCATCCTCTGCGGTTGCCGTTGTTTCCTTCCCCCCTCTGCGAGGCACGAGGGGGGCTGGTGGGCACGTCAATGCCGGGCAGCAGGAAAGGGCAGCCCCCCAGTCCGGCAGGTCTGGCACCCCTGCTTGGGTGCATCTGGGGGTCTCTAATCAGCACAAACCCAAGGAAAGGTCATCCAAGCACCTCATCCTCTGAACTTTTAGGGTGTACTTTTTTCATTCAATTTCCATTACAAACCAGTAAAAAGCTAACCCAAGCCCGCCAGGGAGGCACGGTTTCTAGCAGACTTCTAGCTTTCAGTTACTGCACTCACACGCTGAAACACAGGCGTCATTTGCTGCATAATCCCAGAACAGCGGGAGACAGGATTGCAATGCAGGTCCAAAGTCCATCCAGGAGCCAGAGCCAGGCACACCTCTGACACCGCTCAGAGGGTGAAAGGGGGCCCAGGGCTGAGCTTAAATGTAGCCCCAGGCTGAGGGGGCAGGTGGGGCTGGTCAGGGCAATTAAGGCCGTTAGTGCCCTTGGAGTCTGGATAGCCAGGTCAGGAGCAAGGTCTCCTATTCCCAGCTCCGAGCTGTGGGTGTTAAAGCACTTGGATACATATTTTCAAAGTCACCCAGGCAGCTGAGGTCGGGGACAAGCACGTGGCAGATTTTCAGGGTGAACCCTGAGCAGGACGCTCAGGGGATGCCCAGGCTGGGGTGGAGCGGGAGGTGGAGGCAGAGCGGAGCCGCACACCCTCCGTGCGCCTGTGCCGGAGCGGGTGTGATTGCACAGGCACCGGCGTGGGGTGGCAAAGACCCGTGTTGGTGTGAGTAAATCCTGCTACACAAACTGCAAAAGAGTTGGCGCTGAGGCCCCCACAACCGCCCTGCGTGTGTTTGAGGGCTTTCCTCTTGTGCTGGCTCTAGTCTGGCCGTGCAGACCCGGGCGATGAGCCGTGCCCCAGGTGACCCTGCTGAGGGTGGGCTGTCACATCCCGGCTGGAAGCCAGGAGGGAAACATGCAGGATGGCTGCAGTTACCCTCTCCACTCCAAGCGCTGCTAAGCAGTGTTAGGAGTGACTCCATTGCAGCTGCTGGCTGCAGCTCGTTCTCCCCCCGAGCGGCCGTGGGGAGCCACCCAGGGAGTCAGGGTTTTGGGGACAGGGCCCCTCAGAGCCAGGCTGCTCCCTGTCTTTGCCATGATTTGCCTCTCAGCAGGCAGCCTCTCTCTGGGGTTGCACCTACACGGTGCCTGGCTGAGGCCGGGAGGAACTCATGCCACAGATGTCACGACCATAGGGAGGCACTGGCTCTGTGATTGCGAGGTTTAGTGGAGCAACCACAGAGATCCTACCCGAGCAAACAGAAACACTGCAGTGCTGTGCAGCACCCAAGCTTTAGCTGCGTGAGAGGCTGCATTCCGGTGGGGCAGCGATGGGGCAGAGCCATGCAGGGGGAGGCGGGGACCGGTCCCTGCTCAGGCCCCGCATCCCACATCACGGGCAGCTCCGGGCTCTGGCGTGTGTTTTACTGTCTGAAAGGGAATGGAAAAGGGGGCCAAATTTTCCACTTAACAAAATTCTGGGTGGGAATCCTGTTTGGACTCATCAAAGTGTCACTGTCAGATAAAACCGGAACATTTGCTATGATTAAAAGATATTTTTTTTTTTTTTAAAGCTTACACTAAAATGAATTTGTTCTGGAACAAAAGTCACTATTACCCACCAGCCGATAACCACTGTTGAAGCTGTGGATATTTTGACATTAGCCTTTAAATCAACAGCAAGACTTCTCCTAAGGACTTTTATTTTTACGAAAGTGACATTTTTCATTGAAAAAAACCCGTCACTTGAATGAAGCATTTCCACCCGGCTCTTCTAAATACTGACCCAGAACCTGATATATCGTTAAGAGGAAACCCTGTGGGCTTCCTGAAGCCCCCCCAACAGCAGCTTGGCCCTTCCAATTTGATTACCTGATCTCACCCCAGAAAAACCACATTTTTCCCCCCGTGTGAGCTTAGAGAGGAGAAAACAAAATCCAGAAGCCGCTGGGGCCGGGGCCAGCTGCGGCGGGACGGACGGCATTGCTGGCGGGGGTCCAGCTCCCGGCGCTATATAGGAGGGAGAGGGGGGAGCTGGGCTGCAGACGGAGCCTGCTTTAGCCATCGCTCACACTCTTCTCGCATTGGAGGAAAACTACAGCCTGCCAAGATGTGCAAAGGATTAGCAGCGCTGCCCCACACCTGCCTGGAGAGGTGAGAGCAGCAAGCCCACACGGGGATGCCGGGGCGCCTGCCTCCCCGCAGGGCTCTGCCGGGGGCGGCTGGGGACAGAGGGGTTCTTCCTCCGGCACGTCCCCGTGATGGACATCTCTTCTGGGGACTGGGATTGCCCATCTGAACTGGGAGGGAAGGGAGGCTTGCTGGCGGGGGCTCAGCGGGATGCTGCGGGTGGCTGGGACCCTCGGCGAGAGCTGATCCAGTCCCAAACTCTCTCCTCCGGTTTGGGAACCTCTCTGCTGGGCAAGTCCGGGCTGCCCCAAACCCACCCCTCAACCTCAGCTGCTCCCCGCTGCGGGGGGCCCGCAGCAGGAACACGTTGTCCTCAGAGCTTAATGTTTGCAAAATGGGGGGGGAGGGGGGCGGAGAGGAAAAAAGCAGGAAAGCGGTTGCCTTTCTGAGGCAGAAACAGCCTGGCTCCAAAGTGCCTCAAAATCCTCTTTAACTGCCTGCGTCTCCCTCGCACGTGGATTAGCTGGCCCTGGCCCCTCTCACGAGACTCAGCTCTGTGCAGAGTGCCCGCTCTGCCCCGCTCGTGGCACCCATCCTCATCTTCATCCCCCTCCGCCCCAGCACTCACCTCGAAACCTGCCCTGGTGGTATTGGTGCTTCCCAGGCGGCTCTCATCCCTCAGGAACCCAGGCAGGCTCCAGCCCCCAGCCATTTCCATGCTGATCGAAACCTGCCCCCTCTGCTCCTGCAGAGCTGGAGGGGCTTTGGAGGGGGCCCCGTGAGAAGCAGAGGTGCAAGGGGGGCCACGGCACGAGGCTGGGGTCTCCCTGTGGCACCAAGGTGCTCGATCCTTCACCTAAGGAGGAAACTTGGTAAAAGACTCTAGACGTGAATTACCCAGTGAGGATTTCCTGGCAGCTGCAAATGCCTTAGTACTGGTTTTTAGATGAGAGCGAGGGTGGTGTTCACTGTCCTGGGGGGAGCTCGGGACCAGTCCCCCTTCGTCAGCTAAACCTGGCAAGGCAAATTCCCATCACAGGCATGAACAGGAACGTGGGCCTGTGACAATTTCTTTGCTTGAAATGTGCCCTTCGGCCATCCTTGTGGCCCCATGCTCACCTTGCCTGGTCTCCTGCAGCCTCCTGCACCACAGCCAGCAGTCTTCCAGATGTGGGTGAACCACACATTTCTGCTCTGCTATCATCTTTGCTTTCACTCTTCTGCTACTTTCTAATACTACATTAGTTTTTTCCACTGCTGCTATGCCGATGCTTTCACCAACCTCTGTTACACCTTCAAATCCTCTCTCTTGAAAGGCTGCTTCGCTTACAGCCTACCATTTTATACACGGAGTTAGGATTGGGTTTGTCCCTTGTGCATCATTTTGTATTGCTCTATGAGGAATTTCAGCAGCCACTTCCTTGCCCATCTCACGAGACCCTCCTGCAGTTCCTCACAACTGGTCCCCAAGTGCTGCTCCCGGGTAGCGCAGTATCTGCTGCCCTTCTCCCCATGCGTTGATATGTTTAACAGCACGGTCCCAGCCCGCGTTCCCCTAGGACCATCCCCACCGAGGAAAACACACTGTGTCCCCTACGCATGGTGTGCAACCTTTCCCACGCTGTTCCCCACGCTCTCATCCATGAGATGACCTTCCCCCCTGCAGCTGCCCAGGGTCTGGAGAGCCCATCCGAGGTCCCTTGCAGACCCAAGGGGCTGGTGCCCCCCGACTGTCCCCAAGGCACGTGCTCGCTGGCCTCTTCAGAGAGGTCCGATAGGTTTGAAGGAATCTCTTCCTCCTGCCAGAGCTGCCTTGACTCCTCTCCAATAGACCATATTTGTCCATGTGTCCGCCACGGCCGTCTGCTACAGCTGCTGCTGCCATGCCCGTACAGTGTCACACTTGCAGCTTGACGGCTCCTCGAATCCCCCCTGGAGCCTTTTTCCCCTCAAGGGGCATTCCCTCCGGCACCTCCCTGCCCTCAGGCACAGCAGCAGCTTTAGCTTTCGGCTATAGCTTTAACTTCTTCGAGCTTCTTTTTTTTTGTTTTGTTTTTAAAGCTGGAGTCTCTCCTGGCCCTCCCCAGCAGATTTCTTGCTCTTGATGTGTTTGACAGAGCCCATATTTTCTTTTAATGCTTCTTGGAAGCTGTTTCTCAGACTTTTTCTTGGCTTGCTCCCATCTGTTCTCACACTTAACCTTCCACAGTTTATGGTCCTCTTGCTTTTTCTCACTCGGACATAGCTGGGCAGGTTCGAAGGGTGCCTTTTTGTTTATAACTGCCTTTTTTTACCCTGCTGTTTAGCCTTTGCTGAAGTCTTGCTTGAAAGCTTGTAATACATCTGCTGGAGGATGCCAGGGTGATGTCTTTAAATAGTCCTTCCCTCCCACCAGCTTGCAAGCGCTCAGCCCTCGGGCTGTCCTTTCTCTCTTCCTTTCAACAAGCTTCCTCATCACTGCGGTCTCCCCATACGTCATGAAGGCCCCACAGCCAAGGACTTGCTCGGGGTGGGGCGGCTCTTGCTGCTGGCCCCATGCTGGGACCTGCGGGGCTTCAGCAGGGTGGGCAGGATGGTCCATCAACAGCCCCACGGGATGGACTGGGGCAAGAGCCATCCAGGGAGCCCTGCTGGGAGCAGCAGGTGGTGGGCTGCAGTATGGGTCCACCATCAAGCCTGGAGACCAGGCTGGGGAGAAGCCCACCTACAACACAGCCAAAGAGAAGGTGGCCCCAGGGCTGAGCTTAAATGGAGATCCCGGCCGTGGGCAGCATGTGGGGCTCAGCTGGGGCTGCTCAGGGTCATTAAGACCCATTAGTGCCCTTTGAGCCTGACAGATGTTGGCCATAAGTCACTGTCAGAGGGTGGGAGAGCAAGATTTTGAACCAGCTCTGAGCATTACCCAGGACAGTGCTTGCTGCTGTGTGAAGCCACCATCGACTGCATCCAAACCTTGTGCATGTGTTGGCCCCACCTGCACCAGGCTAGTGAGGTCCCCAGGTCCTGCTCAGACAGCGACAGAGTCCTGGTCCTATCTTGCCACCTCCTTAGGCCGTCGTGTGTTAGATTTGGCTCTCGGTGCCCCTGCTCCCAGCACAGCCCGTGTTTTCCCCCTGCCTGTTTGGGACCCCTTGGCATCCACCGTCCTCGCTTCAGAGGTGGGCGAGCCCCTTCCCCCTTGCTCTTCACCCCTGCTCCTGCCAGATGAAACACCCATGATTGGGCACATGGTCCGATCGCCTGGAGGGGACCCTCCCTGGTGCACAGCACCCGGCACTGGCAGCGGGTCGGCCACAGCAGCATCCCCGGCTCTGCCTCCCGAGCGTGGGGGGGTGGCAGGGAGAGGGACCAGGTGGCAGCTGGCATTTCTGCTCAGCCCCTCTATGAAAGAAGCTCCCTGAGCTCACGTGTCCCCTTCCCTGCGGGGACCAGTAGCCACA
>NW_009231618.1:10716-11124 GCF_000690835.1 Fulmarus glacialis
CAAGGGGCACCTAAGGCTCGCAGGAGAGCCAGCCCCAGGCTCTGCACATCAGGAGCCAGCTCCGGCTCGGAGGATTTATCCACATTTTATTTATTTATTAGAGGGAGTGGGACAAACTGTGCACGGCAGCATCCCTGTCCCAGAGACACCTCTGTGCAGGGAGCGTGGGGACTTGATCACCCTTCACCTAAGGTCCTGGTCTTTCCAGGCAAGATTCAAGTTTTCTCGGAAGCATGAGCAACAGAAGCTGTCCCTGTAGCTGCTGACATTTTCCATGAAAACAGTTGGATTTCTGGGTCTGCTCTGCCCCGTGCTGTACAACTGCTGCGGGCAGTCGTGCAGACCCAGGCTGGGCTGCTCACTCCGGCTGGCCCTGCTGCCCGCTCCTGCTCCTGTGCCGGCCGGCGC
>NW_009231619.1:0-10646 GCF_000690835.1 Fulmarus glacialis
CATGAGGTTCACACAGGCCCATTTCTCAAGCTTGTCATGGTCCCTCTGGATGGCATCCCGTCCCTCAAGCGCGTAGACTGCATCACTCAGCTTGGTGTCGTCTGCAGCTTGCTGAGGGTGCACTCAATCCCACTGTCTATGTCATTGATGAAGATATTAAACAGTACCGGTACCAGTACGGACCCCTGCAAGACACCACTCATCATCAATCTCCACCTGGACACTGAGTTGTTGACCACTACCCTCTGGATGCGACCATCCAACCAATTCCACACCCACCGGACAGTCTACTTATCAAATCCATACCTCTCCAGTTTAGAGAGAAGGATGTTGTGGGAGACCGTGTCAAAGGTGGTACAGAGGTTCAGAGCTTCATTGCTGCTTTCAGATATTATACTATCACTCATCACTATGGAAAGATCTATTCTCCTTCAGTCATCACGCAATTTATCTTGAAGTTCCTTGCCCAGCCACATACATCTCTTTCTCATTGCTTGCAAAAAGCAGCCTCCTCCGCCTCACAGAAAACCTGCACTGTACTTTGCAGAATTGTTTCTTCAATTAGAAATGTCCTCCATACAATATTATCAAATATGCAAGAAACTAAGCTGTCCCTTGTGTGACCACTCTCAAGTAAAGAGCAGTCATCCATTTCACTCTAGTATTTGCATTTGCTGCATGCCTTTAGCAATGATAAACTTGCCCTGGAGGACGTTGGCAGACACACTGTAAACCTACTTCAAGGAAGATAAATTGGGATAGGGCTTGGAAGGACTTATTCCTGTAAGTTTTAGCTTAAAATTCATGTTTACTTCTAAAGTCCATTTCAGTAACAAGCTTACATTTTTGCATTAGCAAAAAAAAAATATGGCTTCTAAAATTCTGATCAACTTTTAGTGAGATTTATTGTTAATATCCAAAAATAACCCTTAAAAATACCCAGTTTTATACACAAATCATGGAGTTCTAGATACATGGCAGATTTGCTTTCTGTTTGTAAAAACGTTTTTCCTAATCCTGTAAGTGAGATATATTACCCCACTAAAGCAAACTGGACTACTTTGGCAATTAAAAAAGAGCCTTACCGAACCAACGCATTAGTTAACTACCGAAGGAATAAATGAACAATTGTCTGTAGACAAATGTAAATTCACAGCAATTCTCCTAAAGTCAGTGGAGTTCACTTGATCCTTCATTTTCTCATCAAAATTTTTCTCTCTTCGGCATATTTTAAAGGGCATTTTCTAGTAGAAGTCTTTGAGTACACATTTCAGAGACTCTACAGGCTAAAGCAAATAAAAGGAATCCTAGAAATTTCAACAGCATATATTTCACAACCTCAATTTAAACCAGGGTTTCCACAGATCCTGACAATTCAAAGAACCTTCACTTCAAATTCTGTTATCTAGCCCTTCTCAGCCAATAAAGTAGAAACAACCTAATCATCGGAGGCATTAGCACACAGTTACAAGCCTTTTTTCCCCTCGCCTCTTACAATAGTGCAGGATATGCACAAAAGGCAGCACTGTAGAGGCAAGTAAAATATATGAATGGTGTGGCATAGAGAATAACAAAACACCTATTAGCTATTCATGCATTTGAATGATAAACGTTTGTAAGGGAAAACTAGACAAGAAAAACCAGTGGCCTCTCTTCCATGGTTTTATTAGTAGCGAAGCGCCTTCAGGAGCTGGTTTTCTCACTTCTCTAAAGCAACAGCCAGAAACAGGGAAGGCATAATTCGATGAATTGTTTTTTCAAGCACAGACCTACAGCATGTGCTAGACTCTCGTCGATTCACCCACTGTCTCGACACTTCTGGATGGATCTGGAATAACCCTGCGAAGTCAGAGAAGACTGGCCAAGCTCCATCCAGCCTGCCATCAGCTCTGCCCTGGGTAGGGTGTGGCGGAGGAGCACCGGGTGCAGCCAGGCTCCCCAGCCTGCCATCCTCCCGGGCACCCAGCTTGCCCACCGCCTTGTGCCATGGCTGCAAAGCTCATTCTGCTGGCACTCACATAAACAAAATGAGGGACAACTCGGACCCCCACTCCAGTCCTCCCTGGAAGGGCGGCATGTGGCCACAATCAAACTGCACTGGAAGTGCCAGTTGCGACTGGGTTTTTTTCCTCTCCTTCCCACACAAACATTTCTTTACACAGTTCTTTGATCAGACGAGTTTTGTGACAGAAGGCAAAATGTCAGTTGTGCTTTCAGAAAACTGAATAAAAACTATCAATACTAACCTAAGCGAGCATCAGTGCTAGCTCCAGTTTGCATTTATGCTTAACGGTTGAATTCCAAGGTTTATTATAGTCAGCATGACTTGTGCCACTGATTTGCAAAGAGGTAGGATTTTGCTATTAAAAACTTCTTGCTTCATCAGGTCCACAAGAAAAAAATAGTAATCCAATAATCAAATCAAGACTATAGAAGTTGTTTCGAATTACCTATACAGGTTCTGCACTGTCCTCTCAGCCTTTCAGCAAATAAAAGCTTATACAAATATGATAAAGCAGGCAGTGGACATGGGCCTATCTTCAAGGTCATTTTGGAGCAAAATAGCAGTAAAAATGCAGGCAGAGCCAAGGGGAAAATAAAATTTCCACTTCAGGAAGACCATTTCTTAAACAGCTTTTTAACCTTTATTCTCATGCGGGAATCAAGAGGGGGGCTGGATCTCACAGCACAATAAATGAGCTCAGAGAAAGGAATTACATTATGCTTGCAAAACAACTTTCAAGTCTGAAACTTTAATCTAAAAGAATTGGTTAGGGAATATCTCTGACGGAGTCGTTACTGTATTAAATGACAGTTTAAAAAAATCATCAAAAGCTAACAAGTTAAAGATGATAAAACAGAAGGAATTGCTAAAGGCTGAAATCTACTCTGCCTACACAAAGCAGCAGTGGGATCTTCATGGCCTTGCCTGGTAGGAAAAGCCCAGAAAAGACAAGACAAACCAACTCAGTCCCCTCAACTCACATTAGCTGCTGCCTTACACAGCCTGCAAGGTTGCACCACTTGTGGAAAGGGCAGTGGGTGCATCCCCCCCTCCCTTCCAATAGCCCTCTGAGCTCACATGGCCATTAGAGCAGCAGTGATTTTCCAGGAAGACTTTAAAAAAAAAAAAAAAATCAGATTTTGGGTAAAACCAAAGCATCCTGTAAGTCTGTTTGCTCTGCCAGGAACACAAGGGAAAACTTCTCGGGAATTGTAACTGCTGTTTCACATCAGGAGGGGAAGTCTAAATTATGTGCATCTACATATCTTTGTAATAAGGATATTGAAGGCTTATACTTTGATAGTATTTTTATAGTCTTACACGTCTATGCATATCTACTGCAACTACAAAATAAATCTTCTAGTTTTCCTGTAAAATTGTGATGTATACAGCTTTTAATATGCAAAAATGTGTATAAAATAATTACATCTCAGGGCAAAAGCAGTTTTTTCCCCTCTAAAAAACACAGAATGATTGAGAAATCATTAAAATATAGTCCTTAAATAGCAGAAGTAACTAAAAAAGAATGAACACAGATATACCTAATCTTTTTTTGCTCTGACCCACAAGCAAACGAAGCAGTCACCTCAAACTTCAAAGCCAGAGAGCTGTACCCATATCCTAGTGCCCAGAGGCACTGTACACAGCCTCCGAGATAACACTTAAGTATCTAAAAGCATACATAAATGGGAAGTTTGATTGATGTGCACCTAAGGTTTATGCCAACTAACAAATCACAATTCCTGAAAGCTGACTTAACCAATCTCATCTTGCAAAACTTATCCAACACGGTATTCCTCTCTTTGGTCAGGAAGGGATGCCTGGAGGACAGAAAAAATAGACCTAGAAGGCAGCAAACCCGACCTGAAGATCCTGTGTGAGACTGCTGTAAATACCAACAACTGATCAACACACACTGATAGTCCTGAATTTCCAGAGATGCATTTTCTAAGCCCTCAGGGAATGGAGAAAATATTTATGACAGACAAATGTTTTTTTTATCTTAATCTTCAGTCTACTTAGAATGCTTTCATGGAATTTTTCTCTGTCACATACCTTTGTACTCTGAGAAAAGAAGAAATAGTCTGTGGCTTGTTGGTGCCAACTTTCTTTTAAAATAAGTGAGGGAAAACCACAAAGCAGATTTTAAATTTAGGACTTTCTAATCAAGGCCAAGCACAACGTTTTCCGCACAGAACATCCAAGATGTTCTTTGCAGACCACTAGAAAAACTGAAGTTTCTCATGGTTCTTTCTGCCTCTCTCCCAAACCTTAAGTTAGACCGCAATCAGCAAAATCTAACTGAGATCCACTACCTTTTACGTTACTCTTCTTACACTACAAATTCCTTCTAATGTGATGGAGCCCCATTTCTATTTAATAAAGGTTTCAAAATATATTTGTGTTGCTTATTATGAATTTAGGGAACCTTATCATTTTAACGCAATGGTACACACAAAGTCAGCATTCCTGGGGACATGCAATGTGGCCTCTGAGGTAACTTCATGGACAGGTCATCTAAAATTGACTTTTATAGAGTACTATATAGAACAAAGTCCATTACACTAAGGCCTCAACAGCCAAACTGTGTCAGAGAAAACAAAAGCCCAGAGCTCCATAATTACATCTGCTCTTCTACAGAGTTTTGCTGGGGTGTGCCAAGTCTTGTAGCCCAAGAGAGAGGCAGCTGCTGCAGCTCCATGTTCCCAGAAGTAAAGCTGAGCATGTGTTCCCGACAGGCACATACATAGCCGGACACACACACATAATGCAACACATATATGCATATACATATGGCCAGCCGCATAGATCAACAAAGACAGAAACACACAAATGCAACCACCAACAACTGTCTTATCCTGTTCCCTGTTCCAGCTGATCAGGATGAAAGACCTTAAGTAGAAAATATATATTCATATACAGATATATATGCAATGTGGATTCCTTCACTGGAAGGAAGCTGGACTTGGACATTCAGTCTATCCAGTAACTGTCCCCGCCTGGATCCCAGGTCTCCCCTGTTGCTGGCACCTGGGCATGTGAGCCCCTGAGGCCCTCAGCCCCACTCCAACCACTGGTCCACAGACTGCCTTGCATACACACGGCCACCCCCATCGCACCCAACACACACCCACTACAGATCCCTCCAGTTACTGGCTGAGATGCTCAGCCTATCTTGTAGCTGCTCCTGGATCTTCTCGTCACCAGTTGCCCGACGCAGACACACACGCATGCAGACGGGTCTCTTGGCTGGCCCCCAGACCCCACGTCTACCCAGTAGTTGCCTTGGATCTCCTGCTCCCTCTAGCAGCCAACTTGGAGACCCTCTGGTCTCTCCAGTATCCATCCCAAAATTACAGCTGATTTGATACCTGGCTCCCAAGTCTCCCATCCTGCTGGCTGGCTGATCTGGCTTGATGTTTGCTGGCGATCGCACACTGACACACAGACCCACACAACACGCTCACGCTCCGGTCTCTCCAGCCACAGGCACCCAAGACACACAGGCCCCTGTGACTCATGGTCCCCCCTCCACTGACTGGCACTTTTATCTCCATGCACACAGCACAGAGACCCCCTCACCCAGGAGAAGAGTTAGAAGCAGAGTTTAATAAAAACATGGGGCATGAGGTACATCATTACAGGACATGTACTGATGAGGTACTGGGCATGGAGAGACAGGCATACTGACCTGCAACCTGTTTACAGCCAACTGGCCTCCTTTAACATCTTACTCCTCCCCCCCATACTTGTTCTTTCCTAGACCACCTTGATCTCTCCCCCCACCCCTGCCTTTGACCCTTCCTCTACTCATCCCAAAACAAGTCTTGTGCAATCCCAAAACGTTCTTCCCCTGCATCCCATAATGAGTCCCATAATTCTGTTGACAGCCACCACCACCACTCCACCCCGTAAGCTCTGGAGAGCTGCTCCCACAAGTCAGTGATGGCTGTCATGGGACAGCCCTTGCAGGGGCTCCTTTCTCTGCATTCATTATTGGCGTTGCTCCACCTTGTTCCTCAGTGCTCCTTTGTGTGTGGACATGAGACTTATCACATCATCTAACAAGTTAAATAGAGCGTGGACAGTTAATAAATATCTCGTGGCCCTGCTACTTAACCCGATGAAGACACAAGGGGTGTATAGGTTCACTGTAACTGAGGTTTCCAACCCAGAGAAAAAGTGAGAACTTAAGCCAAGTATACCATTCTGCCCAATTTTGCCAAAAATTAGAGTTTTCAGCTTACCACAATGTTAAGTGATTTTGTCTCAGACTCCTATCATATTTTTAGCTCATCAGTCTCCTGCCTCACACTGCAATTTGCAAACAGCACTGCCTCTAAGTTTTCCACAAGTCTCAAGGGACTTTAGGTTTCTTTTAGTGTTCTTTTATCAGGAAACAATATTCACACCAGTGGAAGCACAGCAGAAATGTTAAAGGAAAATATTTAAAAAAAGACAAATTTTGCAGGGGATAGAAATCTTCCCATTTCCCGTATCACTTAACTCTTTGTTGCAGATCTCATGAAAAGTCTGGTATTTAAGACTGACGGAAAACAGCTCTATTCAAGCCATTAGCATACACCAACCTACGATGCAGTATGGCAAAGTACCTATGAGATTTTTTTTATCCCATACAGAAAGCATTTGGGAATGCAATATTCAGCTCATCTTGAAAGTGTAAGAAGACTTTCTTCAAAGTTTTATGGTCATCCAAGTAGATTCTAGAAGTCTGGCTCTTAGTTTCAAAAGTGTCAGAGGAAACTATATCAAGGCACAAAACACCTTTGAATGCATGAGGCTGTAGCGATGCAACTAAGATCTACCTATCCAGGCTTGTAGACTAAAGACCAGATCTAAAAAAAAACCCAAAAAGACTGAAGTACCTTCCTGCCAAATGCTGTCACACCTACAATTAAAGCACATAACCTCTGAGGTGGAACTCACCATCCTCAATTAAGCATCAAAAAGTCCTTCTCCACTAAGTGGGATGCACAGTCATCCTGCCGAGTGGTGCCAGGCTTGAGTGACTGTTGTGGTTTAACCCCAGCTGGCACCTAAACCCAACGCAGCCGCTCGACCGCAACTAAACCCCATGCAGCCACTTGCTCACCCCTGCCTCTGGTAGGATGGGGGAGAGAATCGGAAGGGCACAAGTAGAAAAACTTGTGGGTTGAGATAAAAACAGTTTAATAATGGAAATAAGACGAAGTAGAACAGTAATAGTAACAAAGATAACAACAACAATAACAGAACATACAAAGCAAGCAATGCGCAATGCAACTGCTCACCACTCGCCGACAGCATATCGCGAATGGGGGGGTGAGCCCTCCCCCCCTCCCTTGTTTTTATACTGAGCATGATGTCACATGGTATAGAATAGCCCATTGGCCAGCTGGGTCAACCGCCCTGGCTATCCTCCCCCCTCCCCTCTCCCCCGGCAGCTTCCCCTGCACTTGGCAGAGCATGGGAGGCCAAAAAGTCCCCAGTGTGAGCACCACCCAGCAACAACCAAAGCATCAATGGACCATCAACGCTCCTCTCATACCAAACCCGAAACACAGCACACCCCCAGCTATGGGGAAGCAAGTTAACTCTGTCCCAGCCGGAACCAGGGCAGTGACCCAGTAAAAAAAACAGCAGACACAGGTACAATAAAAAAGTTCCTCCTGAATTCAGATGCCTGATTGCTGCTTGCAACAAGTAAATAAAACAGAGGAAGGCCTACAATTTAAGTCTCCTTCCATCTTTGAGTGCCCTAATGATTCAACTACAGCATCAGCTTTTTTTCTTGCCCATTCTCCTGCTGTACCTGTTAAACTTGCATTCTTGCCTGCACAGTAGCTCAGTGTCAAACAGAGGTTTAGGAGAGATTTTTTATATGCCTCCCCCTCCCCTGCATTACCTGTCACAGCAACTTGGTAATACAGCACTCTATTCAGAAATTGGAGATGTGGGTTCAAACCATCTCAAACTAAGGAGATTTAGGTTAATCTCCCACTTCCTGGGCAAGTGCTCTAACAATCTGATTTACAAGCAAACCATATCACTTATGTTCCAGCAAAAAATGTGGTTGCTGACCATATGTCGTAATTTGTCTATTAGTCATAGCCTAAGCATACTTACTAAACCAGATTCTTAAAGCAAGGTAGGTTTGAAACCCAAATGATTATAAGAGTGAGAAATACCTGTGTTCAGCTCTGCCCAGATGGAGCACCCCAGGCACCTTCCTGGGCCCATTCAATCCCCTGAGCATCAGCACTTAAAGACTATTGAGTCCAAAACCCCAGGCAGAAACAACAGAGCAGGCTACTACCACACACCAGCTTAGAAAAAAAGCTGAGGCGAGATGCAGCTGAAGAAACATCTAGTCTGCAACTACAGCCTTGAAAGTTACCATTACCACACATTTACAGTAGCAGGATGTTTTTTTAATTATGGGAAAATAACCTGACAGTAGCAGAATCAAATTTATGAAATATAGGCAATAGTGTGCAAAACCATTAACTGATTTCCCTTTCTACTTTGTAGACCTGTATCACTGTTACCTCCAGTATAATTAAGAATGCATTCCAGTAGAGCAAAGCTGCTACATAAGCCTCTGAAATGGCTGTTTGCTTCTGAGGTTGTAAAATAACTCTCATCTGGGGACACTAGCGATACATACTTCATGAAGAGTTACTCCATTAGTGGATACAAGGGACTCAACTGAAAATACAAACCCAACTTTTCAACATGATGGGGACATATTAACAAAACACCTGCAATTAAAATACCAACTAAATTTTATAGGTATGTAGATATTAATCTTTAGGCTGAAAGAACCAATCATTAACCTTCAAAGTTGTTCAGTGCAGTGACTTTACTATTCTGTGTTTCTCTTTCTTAGATTGGACTTCAGCACTTTCCGACAGACCCTTGCAACCGTCGTATGCTCCAGTTTCCTCATCTGCTGACAGGACAAAAGCAGGAACGAACAGAAAAACAAAAAACGCTGAGAGTTCTACCAAGGTACTCTCCATGGGTATGCCAAGATACCTTCCCCCAAACTTCTCCAATGCTCTTGCAACAGCTCTGAGAAATCTTTCCAGCCTCACCACAAACTGTATTTTTACATCGATGCTTAGAAGTTTGAGCTTCAGTTGTTTACTTTCTGCAAAAGCAACATGGCTATTCTAATCTGCATCGCATTCTTCACATTGTTTTAGGATCACTTATCTTGAGTTCTGGTTTTTGTAAGGCAGTTACCCACGAGGGGGGTTTGATACTTACTGCTTCCTCGGATGATCTGTGCCTTCACGCTGAGAAAAAAAAATTCTATCAACTTCATCTAATAGGAAGAATGGTCTCCTGACCTGATCTTTCAACTAGAAAAATACAATTATGAACTTAAATAGCCCCAGGAGGGGTGGCTTAGGAGCAATCAAATATACTGGTATCTTCCATCACTGATGTAAAAATATGCATTTTATCAAGATGCCTCTAACAATGTGAGCCGCTATATAAAAGCTGAAATATCAGCACTGAACTATTTGCAAAAGCTGCAGCAGATTACTGCAGTGTGATCATTGCAAATTTCTATGAAAAAAAGGAATGGACTCTTGTCACCTATATTTGACCAGCTTTAGGAAAATTCCTACCTTTTTAAACTGTGTGCTAACATACATATTCAAATAGGAGTTAATAGTGAATTAAGGTTATTTGGTGTGAATAAGATGGTACCTTACAAAGAAAAATTGTGAGAAGTAAATTTTGCATCATTTTGTCTGGCTTTTTATTTGATTCCAAGACTGAATTTTCATAAACAAGGTGAAGTGTATTTATTTACAAGTTGAAATATATGGACTCACCAGTTTACTTGGGCTTGATTTTGTCCTCCTTACCTGGAGGATAAAGTTTTGTACACGCAATGATGTTAATAAACACACTCACTTTTACTGCAGCGTGTAAACATCCAGATGCTAATCTCCCACCCTACATCCATCTTGAACACCACACTTCACCGTAAAGAAAACCAAGCCATGCATCTGCACAACATATGCTAACCATTTTCCATTCTCGGTTTTTGTTTTTTAATAGAGACCTAATGCGGCTGGGGACTAGTGTGCAGGGAGTGGGGATCTGTAGAAATTCTGATGCTGACGCCACCAGGAGCTGAATCAAGCCAAAGGTGAGAGCATCTGCTGTCTACCAGTGCTTTCCCTCGTAACCCAGCACGCCGCAGAGTCAACTACTGTTGACCCAGTAACGGAGAGCGAGCTGCAGTTGCTCGCTAACTTCAGGCTCGCTAGGAAAACACAAGCTACTGCACTTCGAACAAAGAGGATGCGTGTGATGGAAGTTATTCGCAAAGCAAGAACTCGCCGCGGAGCGTTCCGGTATCCCGGCTGCAATGCACCGGCCAGCCTCACGTGCAAAAAAGAGAAGAAAACTTTCGTAAATTATCTCCATTACATCCTCTTGCTACCTCTGTCTCATGCCTGGAAAGTGGTTTTGATCCCCTCTCGCCCCGTATAACAGACCTTAATCTGGTTTACATTAGCGACAGCATGAGGCATCCTTCGGTCTGCCTGCTCCGCTCCCTTCCCCGGAGCGGGACCCCCGGGGCTGCGGCCCCTGCCCGGCTCCGGCCCCGGTTTCC
>NW_009231620.1:0-332 GCF_000690835.1 Fulmarus glacialis
GCACACCACGCTGCCAGGGCAGGCGGCCACAGCTGCGGCGTGACCCGCGCCGGGCCCACAGGACGCCCAGCGTGTGCAGAAGATGACACACTTGGGAAAGCCACCGACACAGGCTCAGAGCCTGCACCGCATGCCCACGGCAACCCAACCCTGCACCGGCACCCAGCACCAGCCTCCCGAATCTGACGTCTGCCCTGCCGCAGCATGTGCCATGAAGAAGTGGCGCCAATTTGAAAATTTCATTTTGAAATGAAATGGTGCTGCTATGATTTCCAGGAACAGCCTCTCCAGGAGCTCCCTGCACTTTACACCAGCTGCCTGGAGGCACCCAG
>NW_009231620.1:454-3706 GCF_000690835.1 Fulmarus glacialis
GGAAGTGACACCACCGGCAGTTGCTGGATATGTTCCCTTTAAATTAGGCAAGCACAGTGAAAGGTGAATAAAAGGCTCCATGTAAAATACTAACTGCCTCTCTGAGCCAAAGCCTCCAGGAACTGAACTCTGCCTGACCCAGCCTACAGTCCCTCAGGCCAAGCTCTCCCAACCACTATTTCCTCAAAACCCAAAAGAGAGAGATTCATGTAGACATGTTAGTGTGACCTCACCAGCAGGCAAGGCTTCGTGATGCCTTTTTAACTAAAGCCTAACTGATAACATGGAAGTAAATGAAAAATGACCTAAAAACAGAACATCATTTTTCTAAGCGTGGAGCGGCAGCCTGGCCACTTCAGTAAAACACTCGAATCAAAGCAAACTGGCAATTCTTCAATAAGGTGCAGACGCACAGGGAACTGGATAAAGGTGAGTTAGCAAAAAGGGGTACCATCAGTTGGGAAGGAGATCATTTGCGGAGTCACTTGAGGATCTTCGGACAAATCTTTGGACAAATTTAATATTTTCAACAGTGATTTGGCAAAATAATACATGGATTCTGGTGAAATTTCCTGGTGACATTAAGCTGGAAGCACTGCCAGTATTTTGGCGATGAAGATGTCACGCAGGACTAGATGATTTTGAAAAGTAAGCTAACAAAACCACAACAAAATTTATTTAGTACAAAATGCAAAGACATGTACTCTGGAACTAATGGGCCTGATTCAGAAAATCCTGGGAAAGTATGTACTGTTTTCCATGGGATTTGGATCGCACCCCAATGACAAGAATGTCTGCGCTAGGCTGGGCCTCCTAACTGGGAACACCAGAGGAGGAGGAATTCTGCAAGTATTGGCTTGTCACAGCATCACCAAACCACACCACCAACGAAGTGGTTGGCTGGGAAGCCGAATGTGATCCCACATGGGCATGATAAGGTTAAGTCAAACGTGATCCCTTGTGTGCAAGATGAGGTAGGTCTTGCATAACTGGGAAGCATGCACGCTTTCTGCACAAAGCTGGTATGATACCTCTCCTAGATCCCTAGATCCTCACGCACAACCTACCACCTTGAAAAAAACTAATTCAAGGTGGAATGGGTACAGAAAACAAAGGTGACTTTCCATTCCTACTAATCCTATTAGCCTACCTGCTCACATCCTACAGCCTGCCATTCTGAATACTGCAGACTGCCAGAATAGCAACACAAAGCGTAGGGACATGCTAAGTCACATACTTTTTTAATAGGTGTAAAACAGAAATACCTACATCCTTGACAAGTTCATTCAGGAAAGGACTACTTCCTTCTCTTCCTTGGACATACAATAACCTGACCAGCACTGAGGAAACCAAGCCGTGACACATCAGCTCTACCTCCTACCACCAGCACCCGACACCCACTTCTGAGCAAGCTCCCAGTGAAGCCAGATGTCTCCTCGAGGCACATGTCCTGGGTGCTGGGTGTCTGCAGTCTGGCCAGGCCACGGAAGAGAGACTGCTTCAGCGGCACAGATGGATACGCTCTGTGCGCCAGTGGACAAAGCACAGATATCAGTGATTATGGTCCTGGGCTAACCTCTTTGCTGCATGTGATGCTGCCAACCCAGGAATACTGCCGTTTCAGCCTGAGAACGGGGACAGGGTCCCAAAGGCTCATCCTCCTTTGGCCAATGCACACAGCAGACGGCAACACAAAAATGTCTTCACACCCTCAGATGTGTGATAACTGGTGATAACTCAAAGGAAGAGCTGCCTCTTGCTGGATTTATCCAACATTGATGTGTGGCCAACAGGAGAATGGTCAGATGGCAGCCAGATTCTGCTCTGCCTGTGCTTCTGCACGCCAACTACACTACTGCAGTCAGGATGGCTTAGTTGGACGTGACTATCAGAAGTTATGCATGGCAAAGTGAGCTGGTAGCAGAGGAACACTTTGAGAAGTTTGCAGCTCCCATGAAAACCGAAGGCACAGACTTCTGAACCAGTGGCTGCCCTCTGGAGCGAGCTTCGCTCTTGGTTCCTTCGCTGGAGCTGTGTTCTGGCACAGTGTAATTACTCATGGATGGGGTCATCATTTTTTGCTTGAGCAGGAGACTGCGCCTCATCCTGTGGATACAGCTTGGCCTCAGTTCTTCAAGCTTCCACCGTTTCTCAGCTGGACTATCCCAACACGCGCTTTATCCGTGTATGAAGCCACCACTAGGGCAGGCTGAGGCAGTGGTGGCAGGTGTTTTCAGAGAAGGCAGGAGGCTGGATGGATACCTCATCTCATAAGACTGCCTGTATGTTCTTCTGCCTCCCAGAAACATGAAAGGATAGATCCCCGACCATCTGCACCCTGTGACTTCCCCGAGGCCCTGCAGAGCTAAGGGCATGGACAGACAATTGCCTGCAGTTATGTTTTTGCAAGGAGCCACAGACTGTCCATCCCCACCTCAGCACTCGTCTCCTGGGGCAGATGGGTGGCTGCTTACCAGGTCCTCACAACGTAGAAGAAACTGGGTTTGTCTGGGGGAACTGGGGTATGCTAAATTTTAAAGAGGCACAAGCTGGCAGCAGTTTGGGAATTCCCCCTTGCTGTATGGCCAAGGACAGCACAGGTCTTTTCTTTGAAGTGCCAGGCCTTGCTCCAGCACAGGAAGAGGGACGCTGCCTCCATGCTACGTTGCAGCAGAGACTGCGGCTGTATGGCATGAGATGATGATGGAGGTCACCCCAGGACCCCCAGTGAGGACACCCTGGCATGAAGCAAACCCTGTTTTCTCTTGTACTGCAGTAGGCCAATAGCACACTGCAGATTAATGCTATTCACTATCTGCCACACCGTGTCCTGAAGAGTCATCAGTTACCACCACCCATTAACCAAAGCTTTACAGTACTTGTTGCCAGCTGATCATCATTCATTCCAAATAAAAATTAGAATTCCTGCAAGTCACCTTAGTTTACTGACTCTCAAGCACGCTGTTGGTGTCCGCAGCCAGAGCACGTCTCAAAGCCTCCCCAAAAGCCGTGTGCGTGGGGCAGCCGCGGCTGCTCTGGACCCCCAGACGCTGCTCCTGGGCTGCGCGGAGCAGGCTGGACGGGTACCCAGCCCTCCAGCTGGTGGGAAACTCCTCAGTTCCGAGAAACCAACTGGTTCTTGAGGGGAGCTGAGAGCCAATGAGCCTGGTTAAGCTGACTGCCTGTAAAATCCCTGCTGGTAAAGACATAATTCACCACTCTCAGTGGTCAGCTGCCATGTACGCAGGAATG
>NW_009231620.1:3737-13637 GCF_000690835.1 Fulmarus glacialis
CTGCCCTGGGAGCACCCCGCGGCTGCCTTTCCCAGAGCTGCCCCCACCCCCGGAGCAGGTCCGGAGCCAGAAGAGTCTCTGTCAGGTTGGTTTTCTGAACCAAGCACTGCATGCCGTTTTGCTGGACATACTTGGTTCCTTCCTTTTGAACAATTCCTACCAGTAACGAGGCCAAAAAACGCAGGCTAGCTCTTATCAACCAGAAGCACCAGGATGGAGACATGTCATTTGAAAGACATCAAATCCCAAGTTCTCCTTGGGAGGTGGCGACAACGCCAAGCACCTATACAGCCCCACAAGCATGGCCGGGCATGTTCAGGGACGACAGATGTCCTTCCCAGCTCTGCCAACAGCAAACGTCTGTGCGAAATCACTGATCCAAACCGCAGGCGACCTAGGTTTCCCAGCCCTGCTTCTTAGCAAGGCCGTCAGGATCTGCCAGCTTGCACACAGTGGGAGCCATTGCCTTTCACTGGGCCTCGCAGATGCTCTGACACAGGGGAATCTCCCTCCCTTCTTAGCACTGCATTTGGAGAGCACATTTTTGGACATATGCATGTGGTAAGTGACTATGCAACACCCTAGCTCCTACCAAAGCTAATCCGTGGTGGGTATGAACTGCCAGGAGAAACAGCTCTGCATAGTCCAGACATCTCTGGGAGCAAGCACCGAAACACCAAGCTGCCTGCAGCAGGACGGGAAGAGCTGACCATGACACGGTTACCATTTTACACTCCCAGCCAGCTCCCAACCAAAACTCAGGGCCATGAGACAAGCCAAGGCATCTCCAGCTGACACATCAGACTCATCTCTGGTTCAGATGGTGGCTGACTCTACGTACAGAGCTAGCAGGACCCCAGCAAACCGGAGAAGCCTGCGATCAGGTACCGCAGTGACGGCTGCCCCCCAGAATCCTCAGGCACCAAGAGCACGCCGACAGCCTGCGAACCGCAGGCAGCCGCAGCTGCTCAGTCCTTCTCCAACCTGAGCTCTGCCCGAACCAAGCACCCACGCGGAGCCCTGGAGCCTGCTGGAGCACGCCCGTCCGCTCACTGTGCAGCTCCGCCGCCGAGGAAGGGTGGCCGGAGTTGTGTGGGGAAGAGGCGAATCCGCCGGGAGAGCAGCGACAGCACATCTGGACAGGGAGTCAGAAGCAGCCAGAAGGAGCCCCCTGATTGTCTGATCTTTTCTGTGTAGCATAAAATTACACCGTAGGTCTTCCACTAATTTACTCCCGCCTGAACTACAACGTATCTTTCAGAAAATCTTCTAATCTTGATTAGAATATTGTCAGTGACAGAGAAATCACAGCAACTCTTGATAAGTAGTTCAGTGGTTAATTACCTTCACCGTGAAATTTGCACCTTATTTCTAGTCTGAATTGTCTTGCTTCAGCTAACAGTCATTGGATCTTAGTATATTTTTATCTGATAAAGAGCTCTCTATTACCAAATTTTTGTTCCTATATAGGTACTTACAGATGGTGTTGAAATAATCTCTTAACCTTTTCTCCGACAAACTAAACAAATTGAGCTCCTTGAATCTTTCACTACGAGGTGCATTTTGCAAGCACTTAATTGTTTTTACAGCTATTCTCTGAGGCCTTTCCAATCTATTGGCTTCATTCTTATACTGTGGACACATGAAATCCATGAACTTCAGCCCTCTAGAAGTCCTCTCCACCCCAAAACTGACAGTCACCATCAACACTTCACAAAGACCTTGACCACATCTTCTAGAATTTCTGAATTATATAATACAGACTTGCTGATTCAAACATGTCTAAATCTCCTACCTGCTGTTTAATATGCTTCCTAATTACAGTTGGAGTATGAAGAATTCATCATTCTGTGATAAGATACATCATCTTGCCTCTTCCCAGACACCAAACAGAAGTGTTCACTGAACACCTCTCTTTTTTTTCTTTATTAACCATTCTGCTATTTCCTTACAGTAATGAACGAATGCTGGTTTTAGGATTCATTAGTTCCTAATAAACTTGAAAAAAACGTTTTCACTGTCTTTAACTCTGCTGGTTACCTTTTGTGCAATCATGGTAATGTAGGCTCCTGAAACCAGCCAAGAGAGGGGAAGGTGATCTGCGGAATGAGCTTCAGATACTAAATCCATCACTTTTATTTGTACGTTATGTAGAGTCTCCTTGGAACATGTAAAAGTTGAAGATTAGGAACTTGGTAAGATGCATGAACAGTGACTGTTCTCATGATTCACAGGCTAAAAATACTCTATTACAATAATCAAGATGCTTTGGACAAGGCAGCCACTTCAGCAGAAGCTCACCAAGTACAAGGCACAAGACAAGTGTAAAGTCAAGACACATCGAGTGGTGGTAAAGGAGACCCCGCGGCATTTCCACGCTGCACCGCTGAGACCAGAAGAGGAAAAAGCGCCAGGGAGGACACAGGAGCTGCTTTGAGCTCAACATCTGGATCTGTGTTGGAGGAGGAACCAAGATTTGTCTTTTTTTCAAGTAAAGCAGCTATGAAAGAGAAGGAAAGAGAGGTTTCCCTCTAGGAGGATGGCAGCAGAGATGACAGACTCAGGCAGAAGTCCGCAAACTAGGAAGCTCTCAGATGTGGCAGGCAGTGTCGGTCTTCTCATCAGCTGAGGCACTGACGTCCCCGTGGAGAAAGGCGGTGTACCAGCAGCCGTGGTGTGCCGGTATTCGTATCTCATTGGTGACTTTGTTTCTAAGTTCTTAATCAACAGCAAAACTTCCTAAAAGTATTCACCTTCTTCCCTAAATTGGACTGGTACTAAGCATGGGCTGGGGAAGCTCAGTAGGCACAAGGTGCACGACTTCTCCGCAAGCAATGAACCCAGATAAAACGGTGAAACAAACCCTTTGTGCGGCTGTAACCAGAGCAAGTCTGGGAACGTCAGGAGCTGGAATGCTTCCCACAAAGCCAACAGGGTCACTTCGAGGGCTGCTCATAATTAATCACTCACGGCGGATGTTAGTCTGCAGAGCTCTGGCAAAGGGCTAAATGGCAGAGAGAGCCTCCACCCGTGGTTCCAGCTGGCCACGCAGGACCACACCGGTGTTATCAACTATCTACCTACTGGAGCTTTCAACTTCTGCTCAATACTTATTGATTACTTTGTCATGTTGCCGTTATTTTTATTGCTTTTTATATACATACAGATACAGATACACAGATGTACAAAATAGATTAGCACAATACAGCTTGCTCCCCTCCACTTTCTTTTGTTCCTGTGCATTCTTTGCTATCTGGACAGAGAGGGAATGAATAGTTTACATCTCCTCTTAACCCAGATTAATACATTTTTAAGCAGTGCAATCTTCCTTTTGATTTTAACTTTTTGGAATCCAGTAAAATGTTCTTTAAAAACTCCTAATTATGCTTCACATTTTTTTTCTGTTTAAGTTCTTTCTCCCAAATGATCTGACTCATAATTGCTTCAGCTTTGTGAAATTGGCTCGGATATATATTTTTGTGTGTGTGTCTGTGCGTGTGTGTGTTTAATACTCTTTATTTCTGATTTGAATTTTACTCTATCTGAACACCAGTACAATGAATTCAAGGTTACTTTTACTGCCTAAGCCACTAATAAATTTTAGTTTTGTGATTCATTCTCCCCATCTGCTTAGATGAGGGTAACTATGGCATTCTCCATGGGGGCTGCATTGCTTCTTTGAACGAGTAGGATTCAGAAAGTGTAAGGAAGCCTTAGTGTCACTTGGCTAAGTCCTCCAGTGAGTATCACCATGATAATGTAATTTACTCTCCAACATGTTATAGTGAAATATTTCAGAAACTGTTTGTGACATACGCACACCTAAGTGCTGGGAATGAGCAGTGGGGAGTGGATGAAGGAAAAATGGTCCTTGTTTCGGATCTCTCTCCTGGTCTGTTAATATGACCAAAGGTGTCTCTTACAGTCTCTGTAGAAATCATAAGCTGCAGAAAATGTACAAGTAATACTGTTTAAAATACAAACCAGAACAGATACTGTGCAGCTGAAAAGTCCAAAAGAGATCACCAAGACGGTGGTAGGAGACAGATGCTCATGACGACACGAATCACCATTTGCATTTCCAGTCAGAAGCAGGAAGCTGAGTCTGATATAAAATTGCAGGAAGGAAGGAAGCAGACCCAGAACTTTCTGGGTTTCCTGCAGAAGTGTGGACCCGGACAAGTATTGCAGTGAATGATGAAAAAACAGCATTTGCACACAGCTCACGAATGCTAGCAACTGAAAAGGCCATTCAGCTTACGCTAGAATTGTATTATATTTTCTTACATAACTTCCATTTCTAAAGCTAATCACTCCTAACATGTTTTATACACCCCTGCTTGCTTTGTCCACAGAGGCTGCCTGGCACACAGCAACACAACCACCCGGTGTGCACAATACCAGGAGAGACCGCGGATCAGCTTGAAGTTCTGCACAGGTCCCTAGGAGGGGACAGAGCAAGCACCGCTCCTGCCAGGAACAAACAGCCAAAATACACCCTGTGGCTCCGGGCAGGTCCTTAACAACAACAACAACAAGATTCGGTCGTATGAAAAACTCTCTTTGGAGCAAGCCTGTAACAGGGTGACTCTACCCCTCGTCTGCTAGCAATGGGTTTTTCACCTTCCTCTGGGACACCTCACTGTCCAGCAACAGAACGAAGACGCCAGGCACTGACCTGTGTGCCTGCGGTGCAGAGCAGCAGGGGAGAGGCCAGGAAGGGGGACTCAAAACAGGAGTGGCAGCCTGCACTCAAGAAGGGATGAGCTGGCAAGAAGAAAGGGCATGAGTTTGTTGCCTGTTAAAAGTTGCTCCCCTGCCCCTCTCTTTTTGCAGCACAAACGTGGTCTGTATGGAAGAGAAAGTATGGTTTTCTGGAAAAGGTCCTCAGTCCACCCCAAGAGAACACCAGCCACCCTGTTGCCCCAGTCTTCCTTGGCAATGTGGGGCAAGTTATTTACACTGAGATTTTCACAGGTGGCTACTAATTACACCCTCTTTATTTTTGCAGGTGCCCTGTGCAAGACACCCAGAGCCAGATGTTCAGAAATGCAGGCTGCTTATATCTACAACTGCAGTCGATGGGTCTGGCTCGCTGCCCCTGTGCGACGAAGCTGCGTGCCCATCTGGCTTGCCTCGGCACTTCCATCGTTGCCGGGCAGGGCTCTGATCATCACAGAATTTTGTCTGCCTTCTTCTTCTCTCCTCTCCGTTCCTCTCCTCCTCACTTTCTCTGAGGCCTTTTTCCCAGTTCAGCCCTGCAATGCACAGCTCCTTTAGTGTTCTAGCAAGTAATAAGTGTATCAAGTCCCAGTAATTATCTCTAATTAGGGTTAGTGATTATACTGTTGGGTTGGAGAAAATCAATCTCTGGTTTCCCATCAGGGAGGGCAAAGAGAGTCAGGGTGGGGAGGGGAGCCGGCACTGGCAGCTCCCTCCCGTGCTCCGATTCCTCCCACGAGCTTCTCCCTGCCTGCAATGCTAATGGCGCTGCTCGCCCCGAGGACCAGGAGCTGCGTGAGGGGGAGATGGGTCTGAGCGATGGCAACCAGGGCACAGCCTCGCTCCTTCGCTGGTCTGGACAAGGGGGAGGGCAGCCCACCCCAGGGATGCACAGCAAAGCCAGGGCTGTGACGGCATCGCTGGGCCCAGCGCGGCTGGATGCTCTCACGACCCTAGTGGCCACCTCCACAGAACAGGGCTGCGCTGCAGGTCCTCCTCGTGGGGACACTGAGGCTCGTGCCGTGTCTAGAGGCAAGATGCAGCGTGAGGTGCTGGAGCTGCAGAGGCCGAGCTCCCTGGAGGGCAGCGTGGAGCAGAGACCTGCGAAGGTCCTACATCTCCTCTGGGCGCTGGGTTTGTCAGGCGACGGCAGCCCACCTGAGTGATGCTCTGCAGTCTGAGTGAAGCCCGAGGTCGCAGGTACGATTTGTACCCCAGCACGCCTTACCCTGCATACTCCTGTGACCAGGTGTGAGTGACACCGTTGCTGTGGTCGAAAGGGTAAGAAGTAGAAGGGTTGGATATGCTGGAAGGCAGCTGTGGGTGAGGGTGAAAACTGGAAGAGGAATAGCCAGTCTGTCACACACCAGAGAAGCTGCCTTCTGAGAAAACTCACAACACAGTGTGTCCATGATGCCCAACCTACAAGTCTAGCGAGCTGAGTGCTCGCACCTCCCAAGCGGCAAGGCTCTGGGTGCGGGCGTACAAAGCAGAGGGACAAGTGAGCTCTCTAGCAGATGAGCAAAGACAGAACAGGTTCTGGACAGAAACCTCTGGCAACTGGCAGGTCAAAATGGAGAATGGCAGCCAGATTTCTGGCAAAGAAAGCAAGCAAGAAGAAGAGCAGGTCTGAAGCAAGAAGGTGCTGCCTTTCTCCCCGTGCTTGCACAGAACCCTGGCCACTGGGCAGGAGCTGAAAATCATGGCTAGGCGACAACTTCTATGGCTCCCAGGAATGGTGGGAGCAGGCAGCTCTGCTCCCAGGCACGAATCCTGGCTCATCAGCTCCATAGAGGAGTCATGCTCTGACAATGGGAGCATCAGGTCCTTCTGGAAACCAAGAGACAGATGAAGCCACTTAATATGCTCAAGATAGTTGGGTCAACAACTCTCTGAGAATGGTAGCATCTTTGCAAAGGTCTGCAGGGTCACCAGTAAAGCTGGAAAATGATACAACAGTAATAGTTCTTCTGTATGACTGAATAGGCTACCAGTATTTTCACATAATCGCTCAAGTGCAGATAAAATGATCTTCAGATGTAATGAGGACAGACTCTGGAGGAACATGGACTGGCAGGCAAGGAGCTGCTATAGACTGTATACAGACTGTGGGTTTTCGTAAGGGATTTCATCTGAGTTGCTCCTTGCTGCTCTGCCTCACAGATATCCCCACATCTCTCCTCTCTTGGCTGGTGCAAACACAATCCAATTTGCACAACTCAGTAACAACTTTGCATATTCACGCAGAGTCCAGGATATCTCAGCTGAGCAGCTCAGTGTGCCTTTCCATTTTACAACCAACAGATCAGCAGTTTCAGCTGATGTGCCACAGCATGCCCCAATTCAGACCTGCAGTGCTGGTATACACCTTTGCCACTCCAGATAAACCTCAAACACCTTAGCGTATCTGATTCCATCCCTGCTAGAAAGCATTTCCTTCCTCCCACAAGGGCAGACTCATTCTGGAAAAATCATTCTGCTGCCTACCTACAGGCTAGAGTGAGTCAGCCGGCCATCTAAAGGGAGACAAAACTGTGGTAAAACCTAAGAGTGCAGTATGTTGCAATACCATAAATACTACTGCCATCGTGACATGGCACGTCCTGATAACACCCTGTGACAGTGGCCTTGCTCAGCAATTCAGGAAGCATGACACAGTGCTGTACTTTGTCCCCGGGATCTGTGGGGAGGACACGGGAGCACGTCGCAGTGCCAGTGCTGCAACGTCCCTCTGGAAAGTAGGAACGCTCTGCATAGCCATTCCTGTTGTACAGATGGGAAAACTGAGAGCACGAGTAGCGGTTTGCCAGTCACCCCAGGAGTCCCCAACAAAACCAAAGAGACAACCTGAGTCTCCCAACTGCAACGGCCCTGCATAACCCTGGAGCCTGACAGCCGGCGAGGTGGCGGTCGGACGGCCAGCCTTTGGAGACATGCCTGGCAAGCACCTCGCTCCTGGGTCTGTATCGACTAGCGCATCCACAGAGACCATGTGGCCTTAATCGAAAGCTGGGGACGAGCCAAAGTTCATGGACTCTCTGAAACATACAGAAAATTAACACTTTTATGGAGTACAGAATATTGTAAACCACCAAAGATGTTACAGGTAACTGAGTCCCTTGAGCAGGGAGAGGATGCTCATCCTGAAATCACCAGTTTCCCACTGAGAGGTTGTGCAGGAACGGCCAACGGTGACTAACCCACAGCCACAGGTAAACTCCTCCAAATCAAGGGGTTAACCCTACATTAGCCAACAGACCACCCTATCATGGGAGTCACTGGGAGAGGTCCTGTGCTCAGAAGGGGCCTAGATGAGTGATTTGTTGGGGGGCAGGAAGGACGTGGATCAAGTGGACAGTGCCGTTTGCGCTCCGCCTCGGCACACAGCCCAGGGAGCGATGGCCAGGCAGTGCAGCCTCCGAGTCCAGTCTGCAGCGGCGTTTAGCTCAGGCCAGGCCAGCGCCTTTGGTTCATGTGCCTGAGCGGTCTCTGAGCGCACAAAATGGATGAAACGAAACAAGGACACCTAACATGCTCCAACCACTGCAGACGTCCAGTTCCCTGGACCAGGCTGGAACTGGACTGCAGTATGCTCCCTGCACCCCTGGCAACGGGTACAGTGCAGCTAGCACGTCTTCACCCACCGCTGCTCGAAAAATCCCACCCCCTTGCTCTACAGTGGAAGCAGCTCAGCACAGTACGGCGGTGCCGACCAACAGCTCAGCACAAGCACCACCTCGTCCAGGCACAAAGGTGATCGCTGCACAGGCCAGTGCTTGCACATCTGCTGCCCGCGTGAAGGCCAGTGGGCTGAAGATGAATTGGCAGACTTAGGGACAGCATGCACCTGGGGATGATGGGGATGATGAGGAGGAGTGAGGTGGTCTGTTATCTTCAGGACTTCTAAAAGATTTCTTGCAGAATCAAGGTGCCCAAAAGAACAACGCAGAAGGCAGCAGAGAAAGCAGGGGCAGCCCAAGGCTAAGGAGCTGAATATTTCCTTTGGGGACCTGGGATCTAATCCGTACACTGCTGCAAAATTCCCAGAACTACTGCTCAAGTCACTTATACCAACACTTGTCAAAAACAGCCACTAATAATGTGTTCCTCCTGTTCTGAGTGCCCAGGTGGAGACTCTGAGGACTGATAAACAGGAGCTCACGGCTCACAGCTACACTTTAAAGGGCTAAAAAAAGGCTAAGTTCTTGGGAAAGAAAAAGCCATTCTTAGGCTCTAAACTGGGGGCACATACTTAGCAGATGCTTTTGACAATTTTGGCTTTATCTTCTCTTTGCCTCAGTTTTCCTTCTGTAGAAAGAAATAATAATAGCTGAGAGAACAGAGTTACAATGCTTGGAAATATGAAATTCATTGTAACTCTAGGATATGCCTAGCAAATATAACCTCAAGCTGATCCAGCATATCTTGGTCCTTCAGGCTTCCGTCCACCACAAGAGCTGGGCACCAAGGTTTGCTGGAACTGTCCTGCCTCGTGTCATCCCTTCATGTTCCTGATGCACTTCTCCTCTCCCTGGGAAGTCCTGACAATTTCTAGCTTCTACTCAATACAAAGCACTGAATGCAATGGCTCCAACCTCACATTTGGATTCATCCTCCTACTTCAGGCAGCCAGATAAACATTCACAAGATGTTACCGTATGAATGTAATAGTGAATTTATGATATTTATAATATACATATGAATTTGCAGTATTTTATACATGATTAATGATGCAAAGTATTAATTACAGATAAATTTTACTAAATCTTTGATCTCTGCTTCATCTTCAGACTACAAACAACCCTTTAACATATTATTGGGAAGGATAGAGGTCCCACACCGACAAACACCACGGACAGACCCTCACCCTCTTCCTTTCAGCTTTGGCGTCCCCACGTCCAAGTTCTTGGCCCTTGGCTGAACAACGGTAACTAACGTTGAACTTTTCCAGTCGGACTCAACAGAAAGCAAAGAGAGCTAGCCGAAATCACAGCCAGCCGTGGTTTGACACCAGGCTCCCAGTCAGCAGCACGCGGCCCCGCTCAGAGGAGCACACCCCGCCTCGCTCCTCAGGAAGCATCACACCCGGCCAGCCCCCCTGCAAGTGCCTGCCCGCCGGCTGCGGGGAGCCCTGCAGAGGAGCGCGGGCAGGCAGGGCTGCTGCGGCAGAGCCCGCGG
>NW_009231621.1:0-220 GCF_000690835.1 Fulmarus glacialis
CCGGGGGGCTGGCGGGGGCCGGGGGGCTGTCGGGCCCCGTGCTCCTGCTGGACTGGAGGGACCTATTTCAGAGTTCCTCGGGGTGTGGATTTTTACGTGTCAGAAGTATCGTTTTGCTGGTTTGGGTCGGGTGAGGAGCGGGAAGGGATGTCCGGTGATCCTGGCAGCGGGGAAAGATGGTGCCAGAATTTGTTAAAAGATTTTGGGAGAGTTTCAGGTT
>NW_009231622.1:0-668 GCF_000690835.1 Fulmarus glacialis
TCATACAGATTTCTAATCTTTTTTTTTTTAAGGAATTACATCCATTTATAATTTTTTTTGCTTCATATGAAGGTCTTGTTTATTTCTACAGCAATACCCACATTTTATGATTACTACCCTTTTTTCAGAGCTCTGCAGCATTTCATTATTGACTACTTCTCTTTCTATGAGGTTTTATTGTTCCATCTGGCATTTTAATTACAGACCTAGTATCAATTTTACATACTTGCTGAAGAGGAAAAAAACTGACTTCAATACTGACTTCCCCTCAAATTTACATCATGACTTCATGAAAACAATTAATTTTGCAACAGAAGTCCAGCATTAAGTATTTTTCCTTTGTAATATAGAAATATATCTGACTATATGTTGGACAGCATTAGAACAAGTAAATTAAGTGAAGGTTAACATTTAAAAACTCATCATTTTCAATTTTACAGGAAGTCACTAACAAAAAAACTAAAGTTGAGTTTAATGAATACATAAGAAACTTGGTCCAGATTAACAACGTGACCAATTACACGAAGCTAGGTGTTTCTGAGGATAGACACAGTACTATCTGCCCATGTTCTATCAATCCAGTACCAGGTATGTACTGGACACACCGACTAGATGCTGTATTCTGTACCATGCACAGCAAAGTATGAAAGAGTAACAGAAATCAGCAG
>NW_009231622.1:699-17846 GCF_000690835.1 Fulmarus glacialis
TTACGGCATTTCACTTGAGATTCAGAGCCTACTGATAGGTTTACAGACTTGATACTTTTGCTTATATGAAAAATGTTAGTCATTTGGTTTCAAAAGTCCATGGCTGAAAAACTTGTCATATAACGCATGCTACATAGAAAGACATGTCACTGCAATTTAATCTGGACAGGTGAGAACTCCAGAAGAAAGAAGAAAACATAAAGATAACATCAGCGGAGGTATTTACTGTGAACTAGCACAAACCTTCTCAAAATCCTCATTAAATTCATCAAGTAACCATACAAGAGTTTTCCCACAGCATCAATATACGTACCCATATACATAACTTCAAAAAAAAGCACTACTCAACATGCCTTGCTATGGGTAAAGAAAAATACATCAACATTCTTGGTAAAATGCAACCATTTGTTTATAACTTTCTACATGAAGCATTATATTTGATACATCATGTCATGTTGCTTCACTTGTTTTATGTACTGTCACATTATCCAGCATGATTTGACAGGTGTAATTTGACAAAATGTAAGACATATGTCATGCAGGAAATTTAAAATCATGGGAGAAGGTTTATTTCCAAAAAACGTTTTCCTCCCTCTAGAAGTGTCTTCAATCAGCTATTTTAAAATATGACATAAAAAAGTAACTCCATAGTTGTGTAATTTTCCTATCTACTAATGACATGAAAATTACAACTCTGAAAATATCAGATAAATAACTCAGGAATTTTTATTTTAGCATATTCTGTTCCTCAATTTACTAGTTGCGTACTGTCTCCTGAAAAAAGTGCACTCCTCTTTAGAAAGTCAAGTGATTCTCTACTCAACTTTTAACTTTTATTCCTCCACGGGCAAGTCCAAATTCAGAGACTTGTATAATTAGTTTTCTGTCCACAGCTGCTTCAAGATTTTCACACTTTTCCACACTGCCACAAGCTGAAGAATTCCACCCCCCCGCTCCCCAAGTAAAATCCTACAACTGTTCCTGTATATTAAGTGGTTTATGACTGAGACTGCTGTTTTGATCTGGTCAGTAGAAAAAAACAAACGATGACATGAAATCAAAAAGCATTAGCTTTGCTGAATTTTCTACACTGACTAAGCGGATTTATCAATTCAAGGACAGAAGGGGAAAAGGGGGCAAGGACTTCAGCTCTCCTTAAATGTAAACTACTGACACAATTGAGATACTTATGCCAACATAAAGTTGAATTCAACAGGACCCTCTGGAGTTTTAAATCCTCCGTACAGTGATTCTAATGGGCAGTATGTGCTTTCTTTCAGGCAAACTGACAAAATAAAAATGAAAAATATGCAAGTAGGGATATATTCATCTCACTGAACTGTTCAGAAAATAAAAATTAACTATCATTTTCTTGTTTAAGTCCTGTCCACAGATTATCAATTTTTAAAACTGGAACAAATGCATGATCTAAATTTCTTTCCATTACCACAAATTCTATTGAAGATCATATGAAATGAGACTAACACTGAGAAATAATTTTTATTCTCTAACAATAATTATTTTCAAATTTAAATAAATTGCAGAAATACTTTGCTATTCTGTGTTTTCTCAGTCATTTAATTTATTATTAAAATACATGCTGCAAAATGAAATGGCTTCCCAATTAGTGTCTTGGCTCCTTCCAGTCATTTTATTCCATATCATAATATATTCACAGAAAACTTAATTCATCATTAACAAAAGTCACATAATACAAAAATCCCAAATCAAACACCAGACAGAGGCTGGGAATACTAAAGCCAATCATCCTGATGATAGGTATAGGAACACAGACCAGAGCAGCATACACGTTCATTTAATGCAACAGAAATTTCTGCCTGCACACAGACTGCACCATCAGCACAGCCTAAATTCAGTTTCATTATAGCATCCTGATGAAGGGGTTGTATGCAGTTACACATGGGGCTTGACTGTTTAAGAAAACAAAGTCATGTTTGGCCCAGGCAGACCTGCTGGCGTGCCTCACTGGAGTCCTCATTCCTTTGTGGTTAACAGTTTGTGCTTTGTAACATGCAATCTTCACTCAGACTTCATCTCTTACAGAGCTTTGTTCTGAAAGTCCCTAGCTAAGCTTTCTTCCCTGAGACAACAGTGACAGTCTGATGCAAGGAAGCCAACTTTAAAACAAAACAAAAAAAAAAGCAGCAGGGTGAGGGTTTGAGACTCTGTGTAGCAATATTTCTGAATCAAATTACCTTTCTCCTCAATAAATCACATGAAGTTTGAGGGCTTCTTATTCACAACCTAAGCTAACACCCCCAGTAGACAATTTTGTATTATTTTGTTTCATAACTAGGTTATTTCACACAGAAAAAGTTGTTATTTTCCAGATATAAATAATGACACTTTGTGCTCAGTTTTGGAAGGAAAGGAGGTAAATTAATGTAACACTGCTACTTTTAAAATACATTTTAAGTTCTCTCTCTGCCATAAATAGTACAAAGAATAGGACAGTGTCCTAATGAAAACAACTTTCATGCATCTATGATCTTCTATTTACTGAGAGCTACAAGCACAGATGCTCTAACAGCTGTTTGGTAGCACTAGTGTAACACCACCACAGTGTTTCTTTAAAATAGAGACTACATAAAGTTTAAAAGTAAAGATACATACCTGAACATCACAGACACAGAGACAGGAGAATTTTCTGATTTATGTTTTAACAGTGATCCTGGCAGACATGTGCACGAACAGTGACTCAACAGCCTAACTCCAGCCACACTTTTCTTGTCCCCTTAGGTATAACATACAGTCATTATAATTTTTTTTTTTTTTTTAAAGAATTTCTGTGAGTAGATAGGTGAAAAAAAACCCACATTTTATGCTCCTGATAATATAGCCTAACATGAAAGAAAGAGCTAATCTCAGACACCTAAGGTAACAAAAATAAATAACCTCTCTCTTCAATCTCACCCTCAAGACATTACACATCTAGAACACAAAGGCTTCCAAGAATTACATGAGGAATGAAAATAATGGGGGGAAAATTGAGGATCAGTCTAAAAATTACATTACAGAAGTTAAATTGCAGTACATGACAAAAACTATCCTAATACATTACGAACTCATATGACCAACATGTACACTCTCAGATTATATCAAATCTTAAGTGACTCACTATCTCCATCATAGCTGGGTCTGTCATAACACGCAAACTTAACAGTTAACTGCACACGTTAACAACAGCATTTCATAAACTGCATCAACATGGATGTTTCACCGAACACATAACTAATTTGAGAAATCTTTAACCCTAAAAAGCCTATGAGGAGTCATACTAAATGCTTGGGGATAGTAAAAATATTTTCCTCTCTTCAAAGTTTCTCAATGCATTACATAGCTTAATGAGTTAAACTTTTCTAACTCTTGCCATAGAACATTTGCAATTGCCCTAATCAAAAAGCTGGCCTCTTAGAAGTTCAAAACGAGCAACACTTGGCCTGTGTTAAAACACTCATGGCTGTTATTGTCTCTTCAAAGGACCTGAAAAATCTCAAAATTTAGCTTCTTTTTTTAAAGCTACTGAATATAATATCCATTTCAGAGCTGCCAGAACTGGATACAAATTTTTATTTCTTTATTTATTTAAATGTTCGTGGAAATGAGATACAGTCACATCTCAAAAGACAGAGTATGGAAGCAGGCTATTAATTTATTTCCCATTACCACCTAGATTTTTTTTTTTTTAAACTATTCATAACCATTTATGATCTGTTCTGCTTAGTCCACACCTTGCAAAGTACATCCATAAATATAAAACTGAAAAATACAATTTTCTGATATACTACAGCTGTAAACTAGTCTGACCAGTGGCCTAAGAACAGCATTTTAAATTAGTGTCTCAAGTGTTTAATTTAGACGCAACTAGATGCTTAATGTACACTGTGTTAATTAAATTACCACTTGTAAGTGAAGTTCCTTTGGTTAGGTTACTCAGGCTCCCATCTAAGTAAGAGACTAATTACCTGACTGATTCTCATACTTAGCTCTTTGAGTACAAGCAACTACCTAAAATCATTATCTGAGCCTCTAGAAATGGGCGGGGCGGGTGGGTGGTGAACAGAAGTCATAAACCTTTGACACCCTAGTCCTTCATTCTATAGTCTTTTAGCAGTAGAAAAGCATTTTTAATTATATATATTATTAATAAATAAATCCTAACTGTAAAGTAGTTACGATCACAACCTCGAAATGGAGACTAGAACACTAAACCATCTGGGGAGAACCGCTGCCTTTAAAAGCAATTCTGCCAGAGTACTTACCTGCACTAGTAGCATAAGGGCACATAAAGTCAGAACCTTCAGTTCACCTTTCTAAGGATGCCAACTGCCAGGCCCTTTTTGAACTATCTTCCTTCTACAGTGGAGCGTTTCTTTATCAAGCAGCTGCTTGATAAAACTCAAAAAAAAGCAGCCAATTTTTGAAGGGCAGTGCTAGAAGACGGGCTTCCATGGTGATACTGAGCAGAACTGTTACTTATGTATCAGGAAAGACATGGTCCCACCCTACTCACTTCCCACAGACATTACAGCCCAAAAAGCCATTTACGGTGACAAGTTCTGTCCTGAAATTGTTTTATAGGTAAAACTTTTGACACATGAATACAGAAACCACTGATTTAGCAAAAGCAAATGTGGTAAAAGCACAAAAAAGTTTATTATAATAAACAATACAAAGGCTATCTTAAGTGCATCATGTATTTCTACAGTTCATTAAAGCTATTTCATTTTTTAAATTAGGCTATCACATAACTTATAGCCTACAATGCCTCTCACATTATACTAATTGCTCCATATAGACTTTCTCAGAACTACCTTCTGAATACAGAAATAGCAGTCATATAGCAGTAAGAACACTGCACTTCCGGACTTTAGACAGACTAGAAAGGTGTATCACCTGCTTTAAGTTACAAAATCTTTTGTTTCTACAACTTACCACATTACTCCAGTCATCATCAATTAAAAACATATAAAAAAAACACACACAAAAAATCCATCTGGATCTCTCTAGAGAAAAGACTCCTTTAATTAGCAACTTATTTTGATTTTGACATATTGCTGTCACTGTGTAAGTTTTTCAAGTTATCTGGACACACAACTCGAGACTAATTCTGAATTTTGCTCTCAATGATGTGTACCAATTGTCAATGATTGTCTAGAGTCACCTCCATCCCCTTCTGTCCATTCTAGAAAAATTCCCATGTAAATAAAATCAAATATTTATATAGAAAGTGTCCTAAGAATTATACTATCACACAGTAATCTTGAAGTGCAGTATAATGCTGCTGTCTCTTCAGTAAGACATCATAATTAATATCCCTAATAGAAAACAGAATAATAGAAAAGACGAGACTTGTAGCAGTTTCTAGCAGTGTATAAGAAGATGGGGGGGAAGAGTAATTCATCCAGATCTTCTTATCCTGTGCTCTATAGCTTCTACAGAGTTCTCCTAGAGCACAGTAGCCTTGGCTCAGATTTTAATCCTTTGTGGGTTTCTTAGGTTTATTTATGAAACTATCCTGGTATCTGAACTACCATCTTTTCAGCCTTTGTTTTGTTGGGGTTTTTTAAACACACATTTAGCATCTCAATTTGAAGACTGCATTAAATTTGGGAATAGAAAATGGCTGATATTATTTCTGTAAAAATGAGTAATACATATTAAGTTAAGAAGGCACATAACGATAGGTGCATGTTTATCAAGAGAGAAAACCCTCAAGTCTTTAGGGAACAACGTAAAACTGATTTCCAAGCAGTCAACAGCAAATTTGAGCACATTAAAAGGCAAGAGGAACTCAGACTGCTCCCTGCATAGAAACCATTCAGTAATACTGCAAACTCGCATGTCTACCAAAACTGATAACGTTTTGTTTTTTTTTTTCCTGAATGCTCATAGAACTTTTGCTGTTGTTGCTGGTTTTCTGAGTGGGTTTCATGAGCCCTATTCCAAAAAGGTAAATATATTTACTTACAATTTATCCACCAGAGGGCACCACGGGATTTCACATTCGGCTAGACTCAGAGAAGGCAGGAGAGCTAAGCACTATTATAAAAAGAGAACAAAAAACACACAAGGTTTCAGGAAGTGCTTTTTTATTTATTTAGGAATTTGTCTTGGCACCCACACCCACCCCCTGAGTACCTTTCTGTAGTATAATTAACTTCGGCGACACAGCAGAAAGCTTTCAAAATTAAATGACCCAGTAAAATAAATCTTGTACATTCAGAAGTCAACAGCACATCAAGACCATAGGGATGATTTCACCTGTGCCCTGTCTTAAATCATCCTCATCTCTTTTGAAGTTCAACTATTATGCTCAGGCTGGAACCAGAAAACAGCCCATCAACTTATAACAGCTAATTACCAGCATTTAGTAATCTTATCTTCAAGCATTTTTTAAATAAAAATAAAAAAGCCAACCTTCTTAAGAGAACTTAGAACAGAACATGTACAGCTTACATATATGTTCAGACTGCTTTAATTTTCTCTTACGCAGCAAACAATTCCGATAAACTTTTAGGATTCATTTGGTTTGCATTATGTCCCAAGTTCCAGAGTTGCAAGGACCCAGCTGGGCTTCTCCTGTCCATTTCCTCTGCTTATCTGCATTTTTCCCCAAACAAGCATGGCCTCAGTGAACCTATGCCTAATGCCCATATTGTTCAGTGACTCTTGCTTGGCCCGTTTTCCATGTCTTGCTTCAACATGAACTGTTCCTTCCCAAACTGACCAAGAACATTTATACTGATGACCCATTGATTACTGTTTCACTGTGTGGTACTTCAGCATTTAGCAGGTCTCGGAGATCTCCAGGGGGGCTGAACTAAAATGCAGTTCCTCCCAAATTCCAATATACCATGTCTTCTATGCAAAAAATACTTGAAGATACAGCGAAATAGTCATTATTGAATACCATCATACATGGCTTCAAAGAAAAACCACTGCAATAAAAAACTAAATATTAACCCATTTGTATTAGCCATTTGTTCCATCTCAACTATTGCCCAATGACTGATGATCTTACTTTCCAAATCCAAACCTGTAAAGAATTTATTATAATTACTGGAGCTAGGCAGCAGCCCAAGACAAAGCCTGATGGTTGCTGAAGGAGGCAAATGAGGGCAGCTGCTTGCACAAAGAAGAGGACCAGGAAGGGCCGCAGAAAATGGCAGAAGCAGAAGTTGGTTGCACTTTCTTTAAGAATCAAGGAAAAAAAAAAAACATCAAAAGGATTCTAAAACACACGAGTCCTCTGACTGCCTTTGACCCATCTGTCAATATTACATTAAAAATACTGGCAAAAATACTTACACATAGGGTACAATGTTTAGTGCTAGAAGCACAGGGCTTTGTAATGAGCAAATATGAGAAGCTGAACTGTTTCAATACCTTCCATTTGGAAGTTTAAAAAAAAAGTGTCCACTCTAGAAATTCCAGGCAAAGTTTTTAAACCCAAAGCACATCACTGCATACATATGTCACCAATCCAGAAGCCAAAAACCATGCAACACGTTAAACAGAAGTTACTGCCTAAATTATCTGAATATTCTCTGAACTGCTGTTCTTCTCCTCATCTATATTTTCCAGAAATTTGAAAAGTGGTTTTTTTTAATGCCTTAACACAAATCTGCTTCTGGATTATACTGCCACTATGACATTATCAAAAGTAGTAGATGTTTGAAAGGGTTTATTTGTGACTTGGGTTTGCTAAAGAGAAAAAGATCTTTCAGAACTGAAAAATACAATTCATTTCTCTTGACTAACAGCAATAGCTGCTAACTCTCAAAATACAAATTAAGGTTTTGGTTTTTTATTTGGGAAATTGGTTAAGCTCAAGCAAATTTTTTTATTTGATAAAAATTCTTGCTTAAGTTTCTCTCAAGTCTAAAGAAAAATTAGGGGGTTTTGAATTGCACTGGAGTCATTTATTCCCAAGTTCACCCTCTCCATAATCTGCCATTTTAAGTCAGCTCTAACACTCACACAGGTCAATACATCTGGAGCACAGCTGTTTAATTTCATATTTGTAAGCCTTCCTGCAGAAGATGGTACCTCTTAGAGACCCCTGTAACACTTGTGCCAGCAGACAGTGAAACATCATCTTTCATCACTCTTCCCTGTGAGTTTTAAGGCTGATATTCAGATCTCCAAAACTAACCAAAACATTCTCACTAGCTCTTGTCCAATTTTTTGGCAGTAGGTGATAGTTCTGGCTGCTGCAGAATGGTCACAGGTGGTGTGATAAATTCTGGGAGATTATATTCATGTAACACCTGCAAGTTCTCATTTTGTTACCTTTGCCATACATCCTTCATCCCTTATATACCTCCTCCAAATACACTTGAAGTTCACTGCTGCAATTATTCTTCTTTAACAGGCAACAGAAGCAGTCTTTCAACTCATGACCCCCCATGAAACAGGACAGAGAAGCAGTGCTCTCCAACTTCAGTCTGGTTGATAACTGCAGCAACCTGATACTGCATGAGCACAAACCACAGCACTGACTGCAGCCAGTTTTTCTTGGCTTCTTTTTCCCACCCCCAGGGCTGGAGGTGGGCCTATTTCATTTTCAGTTGTTGGTTTGGTTTTTGTTTTGGTGGTTTTTTCTTTTTTTTTTTTTTTTTTTTTTTTTAAACTAGTATGTTCTTACAAATGAGTGGCCCATGGCAGGTGCCTGCCAACATAAGTCTTCAGTGAGTTACAGCACATGTACCGTATGAAGACAAGCACACACAAATGTGCAAAAAATTGAAACGGCAAAGACTGTTACAAAGAAAAAAAGTGTGAAAAACTGAAATGACAAAGGCTGCGTTAACAGCTTGTCTCACTGTCACACACTGGAATAGCTGCTAGCAGTTGTAGAGTTATAAAGAGGTAATAGGATGAAAGGACTGACTTCAGATAGCCCCATTTTTTTCTTTGTTCACAGGTAGTTTATCAGCAGTTGAGGGTTATTGACACAGTAAAATTTTTACAGATAGCCAAGTGTAAAGTTTGGACAGATTCTAGATTTAACACATCATCAGAAGATGATTCCCAAGAAATAATCACTATGCTATTTAAAAAAAAAAAAAAAAAACGACTAAACCAAAATACCTAGGAATTGAGAAGTATCAACTTTCAACTTCAGCATTCTGAAAAGAAAAAACAGAAATAACTTAAAAAAATAAATAAAAGAATATTTCCAATAAAGCTGCCTAAAAGAGAAAGGACAACAGTAAATGGAGTGCAAGAAGCACTTTGTTGTTGTTGGTTTTACATGAAAAGAGACAACATCAAGACTGCCTATTAGCACTTCCCAACTCCTGGTCAAGACGTTCCCAGAAGACATTCCTGTGTCACTCATGGTCACCAGTGACATTTCTCACTAAAGTACAAAACTGACAACAGAACAACTGACAACAGAACTGTCCACAGCGAAGGATTTGCTCTGCAGCCTCCTCCTAGTGCCAAAGGGTGAGGGATCACCTTCCTCAACTTGTAATCCAAAAGAACAATGCAAGTTCTGGGAGCTTCCCAAGGGTTTAGAAAACATTTTATGCCTTGTTTTCAAGCTCCAAAAGCTGGCACAGGTTTGCAGGCCCGTACCACCCTACAAGTCTCACACCAGGAAATGTATATTATTTTGTTATACAGACGTATGTCTAAGAAGAGTACCCTAGGAATGCTTCCCCTGCTCTTCTACTGCTGTTATACTCCCCACAGACTTCCACTATTGACTGACTTCAAGAGACAGGAGTGAAACTGGATGAACCTTCGATTTTACCCAATTGAGCTAATTCTATGTTTCAGCATCTTCTGATGCCCATAAGGGCAAACAATAACATTAAACAGTAACACCACAAAACTGCTATCAATAGGCCGATATATTTATTCTGTCAGTGGTAAGTAGAGGGCAGTCCTAGCCCCTCTGCTTTCTTATGAGCTACATGATGCCTTAGACCTGAAGACTTCCATTCTCCGTATTTATAATCTAAAATAATAATCTGAAACAGATTATTTAGGTTCCAGAGCTTACTTCTGAAGTCTCGAAACAGAAAATTTAAGACTGTTGTATTTATTAAGCCTGTTTAAGTTCTAAATACTTTTTCTCATTACTCCTGTTCCTTATGCCATCCAGTAATACCTGTGCACAGGAAGGAAGATGCACAGAGATTTTCCCCATGTGAAGAAAGAAAGTGCATAAAGGAAAGAAGATTCCATGAGCTTTCCACTCAAGGACCATTGCTCTATTCATTGCGCTAATTTTCAACATAGCCTATTTCTATTATTAACTGCAGACTTCAGGATTTTAAACACTAGATCTTTCAAAGGTGAAAGCTTCCAGTTATTTCTCAGAACTGAAAGTCATCTGCAAAGCACAGAACTATAGCATCGCACTGCAGAGTAACTCAAATAATCCAGATCATGGCAGAAAATCTGTGATCAGCTCCAGATAAATGCTTCTTGAAACACCTTATCTTGCCACCAGAACAGAAGGAAAAGAAATGCCTCTAGGACAGAAAAAGACCAGGAAGAGCAGCTAGCTTAGTTCTTACGGTAAAGGAAAGAGAAAAATAAAGTGCAGGAGATCTTTTGCTGCAAAAGCTTTTCTTTGTGCCAATGATCGTGTTGGCAGCCCATTTCTTCTTCTTTATGAATCCATTCAACTCTGAATATCATGATGCCAATACCGGCTTTGCTATTACTCCACAGCATAACTTCAGCAATACATTTAACTCTTTGGTGACTGAAACTCCTCCCATGTTATGTATAGCCTATGGTAACAAACTGTAACACCAGAAGTAAGGTGAGAATACAAACTGTTCAGTTAAAATATTTCAAACAGTAGACAAGAAAGGGAGAAGAGATACAGTTTCTTAACTCAAAGCCAGATGGACATCTACAACACACGTATACAAGCAACATAACATAGTGAACAGACTACAGACTGTCAATTCTTACCCCAACGCAGAAAACTCAAAGATCTGTAGATTTTAAATACTCTCATTAATTTAACAATTACTAAAAGACATTAAGTAGCATTACCATATTTGTTAGGCTCTCCAGTATCTTAAGCATATGTTTTTGTCCTTAAAGTATTTTTACATTCATGTTGCACGTGTAAATTTTTTCAACAAATTAAGAACACTGTAGTTTAAGCTAGTAGATTCTGATCAAGTATTAAAAAAAAGACAACAAAAAACCCCACACAAAAACCCCAACAAAACTAACATTTTGAAAAGAGGATACATTGTTGTAAATATTCTATCATCGAAATGTAAACACGAAAACAATTACTGGATAAACACAGATGTAGTTTGCCTCTTAGCAGCAAGGAAGCACTGGACAGCAGTAACAAAGAAGTGGTGTCAGTATCTCTTTGTGTACCACCTGGTAAGCTATAAAAGCATGGCAAGTGAAAAAAACACAAACCCAAAACAGTGTGAAAAAGGTTACTGGGAAAACAGCTAAGGGTCTGAAAAATGCCAGATTCACTTCTGCACTTCTCATACATGAGAAAATATGAAGTTCAAATGAAAGACAATTCTCATGGGTACTGCATATGGAATATGTGCATCGATGTGGCATCTTCTAGGAAGACCAGATAAGCTTTATTAACTGTTGGCATAAAGTCAGGAATATGCCTTTTCCACAAATAACTATGCAAGACTAATTCATCTGCCCTGTAATAGCTCACCAGTGTAACACTGGGGGGAAAAAAGTTATCATTTTTATCTTTTCTGTGCTTCTAACAGACCTTTCAATGTTTAAAACAGTATGCCCACATCATTATTTAAGATAGAAACCAGGTATCCTTCCCACACTATTTTACATAGACAGGGGCTCCTATTTATTACCCCTCTCAAAAAATTTGCACAGGAACATCTTACAGCCACCAAAGACAGACTGATCCAAGTCTAATAGAAATCAAAGTACACCCTTTACCTGTTCAGAATATTCTCAGAGGAATAGCTGATCACCACCTAAGCTTTTTCACAGGAACCTAAAAGGACTAACGATGAAGCAAGAGTGAGGACAGCTCTGTCTTTACATATTTTGTACAAGGAAATCTAATGAGTCATCAACCTCTGTTTTTCTTTATCCAACTTTCTTGAACAAACCTGGGCATTTAGCCTGCCCATATAATATGAAGCAATAAGCTCAGAAGTCACTACATTGCCTAAAGTAGTACACAACGTAAGCATAATTCACTATTGCATAAAGATGCATAGCTGACAATAAAGATGTGATTGAGTTAGCTACTGATAATTACTGCTCACAAATCACTAAAATATCATGATTTCACGTCTCATTATTTTTCCCTCCCCTTAATTAATCAGGAGTTCTAAATCAACACACTTTAAAAGCTTTCTATTGTATTTGTTTTTTAAAATAATACTGTCAAAAATGTAGCTTTTTTTTTAAAGAATTATATTTAGAAAATTTCTGAAACTTAGCCCAAGAAATTAATTGACATTGTTAACTTCAGCCGCTAAATAAATCATCTGCTATTGGAAAAATTAAACAATTGCATATTAACCACTAGTTTCATGAATGCACTGTGACTTTAAAAAACACTAGGCTATCAAGCACAGTAAGCTGCAATAAGGAGCCCTCAAACATATTAGTATAGCTACATATAATACAGCACTATTTCAGAAATGGACACAATAATTGTATAGTATTTTATTATAATAATGAACAGTGCACACACTCACAAAATCAAGTGAAATGGCAACCTCACTCTAGAGAGGTTTAGCATTTAGAGACTAGAAACGTTCAACAAAGTTCTGCTGTTGAGAATACAATCTATGTCCCTTTTACGGTACACATATTGTTGAACATTAGAATGAAAGCTTAAAATGGTTATGCTCTACCTATCACAGTTTTCACTTATTCTTCTTGTAGAGCACCCATTCCCTGCTCTGCTTAACAACCCACTGTTTTCAAGCGCCTTGGGGTTGTTTCTCAATTTAAACTGTAGCTGTACTGAGTTCCTTCCCGAAGAGGAAAGGACATGTGACAGAGCACACACAAGATACACCGAATTACATCTGTTCCATCACTGCACTCCCAGCCATTCTTCCACCCGAACAGAAAAGAAACATTCTTTCTTTAGTATTTTCTTACATACAGACTAATTCATTAAATAGTTGCTGCAGTTTGGTCACCCAGGGAGGGAATGAGCACTAATGAAAGATTTGAGTAGTTGGCTTCACCTTCACCTTTCCTACACAAGAGATGAAAGAGTTGTAGTTGATCTTACAGTAAGTTTGATTCAGAGAACAAGCAAGTTGTTTCTCTTAACTCTTCACTGATACTAGAACTCAGTGCTAATGTACAAAGGTAAGCCCATCCCAGTAAAACTCTACAGAACAATTTTATCTTTCCTATCAGACTGACACCTTCAAAAAAAAAAAAACTACACCACAAACACCCACACAAAAACAACCAAAAAACCCCCACCAAAAAAAACCAGAACAGAAAAACGAACCAAAAGACAACCCACACCAAATATTGCAGGCTCCATTTACAAGAGATACATTTCTGTCCAGAATTCAGAATATACTGCATACTAGTTTTGCTTTTCCTTAAATAAATTTAGAAAATAAAACTTGAATTTTTCATTTGTACTGAACAGTGACAACTCACTTCAAAACAATAATGCCTCTGATATCTAAAAAGTTATCTAATATTTGAACTATTTTTGTATAATTCTATCAACCTGTTTAGGGCTTTAAAAAAAAAAAAAGACATAAAAGCAACTACAAAAGACTTGTGAAGCACAGGCATTATGTTCTATCAGTTGCACAAAAAACTACCAGTTAACAAAGAAAAGTTTGGAAGCATTACGTATAAATAAATTAAGGAGTTCAAAAACTAGAAAGTGAATAAAGTGAGCCCAAAATGTAATATCCTTTCAAAATTTCATTTTAGTCTACAATCTTGTGATCTTCATTTTTGACATTATTTTGAAGGACTGGCCTTTTAGGTTAAATTAAATTAAGGCTACGATGTTCACCCTGACTTTGGGAGAGAGACACAGGTATTGTACAGGAGATCGCTTACTTGAGAAACGCATGTGCATACCTTGCAGAACTACGTTTTACTTTTGCAGAGTTCACAAGAAAAATAGACCTTAATTCTAAACTCGACATAGAGTAAGCCTCCTATCAACACGAAATGCCACTGTTTTTAAGCTGCAGAGTTATAGTACATGACAGCAATATGATACATCGAAGTAACTGCACTGTATCAACAATCTATTTTAACTGATAAACTCAGGTAAGTTTCTTTTAAAAATGTATACAAAAAAGTATCATTCCAAAAATCACAAGTACATGAGATAGGTCATTTTCATCTCATCCAGTCTTTCTTTGCCAATACTACATTCAGCTGTACAGCATAGCTCTATACAAATCATTTTCCACATATTCTCATCTTAGTAAACAGGCCCTCATTAAAGCCACTTGTGAAAGACATGTTTGTAATTTAGTCTTATTTAGTCTTTGCACGTTTTAAGAAAGACAAGCTTCACTAACAAACTTTTCAAAGTAGTTCAAACCGAAACATCATTCATATCAAGATGAAAAGAAAACAATTTGTACATCTGAACAACAAAATCTGGAAACAAAAGTAAAGGAGACAGTAGGAAAAAGATATTATCAACATTCTAGAGGTTTGAAAATATGGCTGAAGAGGATAAAAATACACACAAAATGGACGAGTATTAACAAAATAGATGTCCCTGCTGTTGTGAAATTGTCTTACAGCATACAGCTTAATAAAAAGCTAGATATTAAAGCTACCGAATTTCAACTTACTGGTCAACCCTTTTTATTACCATAGCAACCAACAGTCAGAACAACAGAAATAACATTTACCTTCTGCATTCATAAAGACCGTATTATCTTTTTCAAATTTAACTCGTCTCTGAGACAACATTGCCTTCCATCTTCATCAGCCTTTTCCAAACTACAAACACAGCCCCTTATACAAGTAAACAGTTTGTTTTCCCTCATTCTCATCCCACATTCTCCACCAGCTTTTCCAGTTCTCTCCCCTCACGATACATTTTTCTTTCGAGTCTCTTCAATGAAACATGAAATTGTACAGCACTAATTCAGAAGATTTACTTAACCGATTTCTCTATAAATCAAATAGGAAACGGTCTTAATTGATGATATAGAAAAAATATGCTAAGTGGTATTTCAGAAATCTATTAGAAATTTGTTTAGAAAGGACTGTAATAGTTAATCTGTGCTGGTTAACAGGTTGGCCCTTCTTTCTTTTACAAGGCTTTCAGAACTCAAATTGACATCAAGATAGAACAATAACTACTGACATACTCTCATCTGGCCAAATTTATCTTGTCTCCTAACGCAACTCTTCTATTTCTGCTTTATCTTACCTGTTTGTCTGAAAGATAAATAGGAAAGCCTGCATTATCTTTGTCTGTATCATGTTGCAGTATAGCATCATAGGCTTTCATATCTCAGACAGCAAATGCACATCATTTTTATGGTATTTTTATGGCACTCGCTCCAGACTATTTATTGGCCAAAAGTTTTGATCATTTCTAGTGTACCAAAAAACCCACCAACCCCAAAACAATCAAACAAAAGAGGTCTTTAAATTATTTTAGAATCCTTCCACAATTTGCCACACCTTAAAGTCCAGTGTGTGGGATGTGTAGTCAATATATTCATCTTTGGAACTTTTCACAGTACATTTATTTACATCTAAGATGTATAGATGCCAAAATGCATTAGTCCAGTCAGTGCTTAGTACACTCAAGTGTAAGCATATGTCAAAGGTGTACACATTAATCATTAGAAGACTTCTCACTGCAAATCATAGTTTCAAAGACACTTTTCATGTACTAAAGCATGGCTTGTACATGTCCTCCTAATTTTATCTGGTTCCTGTCAATAAGCTTTTGAAAAATTGGAGCAATATGTGTAATCTTTCTTTTCTCTGATTTTTAGGACAGAAAAATTATTGGTTCTGCTATATTTTAGATATTTCAGTTTAATATTTGCAAGAGCTGGAAGATCAAGGAGGTAATAGATTCGAATGAATAATCTTTCACATGATAAAGATCACTTAATTAAAAAAAAAAAATTATGAACAAGCTTTATGCCATTACACTGAAAGGGATACAGCTGTCTACCTGAGATGCTGGCATGGATTTTATTGAAAGTCTCCGTCATCTGTGTTACATATCAAAACAGAAAACTGAAATCTGTTTTCCTAGATCCAAGCCAGTGTATATTAACAACTTAAATGACATCCAAAGGTCCAGATGATCAAAGGTATCTGAACATTGGGTTGTAGATTACCTGTACCTCCATCTTCTCTAAACAAAGTTTTCTAAACTTTTTCCAACAACCTGAAACATCCAGAGGGAGAAAATGACAGATGATAATTAAATCTGCTGACAACAATAACCAAAAAGAAAGCAAGAGACACCGTAAGGATGCAGCCAAAGTTGAGGAATATTCCAAGGAAGTTATTCGATTCCTATTAACTGGCACTTGACAGATAAAGCCTTATCACAAGAAGGACTGAAAGAACTAGTCTTTTTTCCACTCACATGAAGATTGTGCATAGGATGTTACAGTTTTAGCTCAAAGTAATCTCTTTGATTTAAAGTACCCACCAGGTATTTATTCAGTGTTTATTCAGCTTTTTTGCTACTGCTAGCTATTACTTTATTTGAAGATTAAGTACGTACAAAAAATAAAAAGCAGAAACTGTTCACAAATCCATTCTGAAAGATAGAGAATGAATCTCAAGTAACTTAATGAGTAATCACTCTAAAAGCAGGTTTTCTTCACTGCTTTTGTGGAGTTTTAAATTGTGTCGTGTCATCCAAAATACAGCTTGTTGATAATTGAGTTTTAATTTTACGATTTGAATATGTTAAAAAGTTTGCGGCAATAGAACTGGAAATACTCTTAAGGTACCACAAATGACAAAGCAGTTCTTAGGTTAATCACCAGATCAAAGCAAGGGCTGTTTCCCTTCACCATCAGGTAAAAGGCTTAGAGTGATCTGCACAATAATTCTGCAAAACACCGTAAAAGGTCAAAATGTGTTTTATGTTCTCAAACTTACTATAAGTTTCATAACTTCCTGCT
>NW_009231622.1:17859-37536 GCF_000690835.1 Fulmarus glacialis
TTGAAATATCACAGAGGAGAAAGAATAACAGAGAGATCACACTAATCTAAGACAGACCTTCTTACTACAAGAATTATGCTTAAAGCAAACAATGCATCTGATGTTTAAGAATATTGTATTCTGTCTTTCTACATTAGTAATCCAGCCCCTTGCTATGATAAAAGTAATACTAAGAATTTTATTGCAAGTAATTTTTCAGATCCACAGGAACAGTTTTCTACATTTCCTTGCATATTTTCATTTCCCTTTTTTAGTTTACTGATCAGTCTTTGTTCAAAGAATCCTAGCTCTCCCATAAACTTGGCTGAAAAGCTGTTTCAAATACAAGACGGCATCTATCACACGCAAAGGAATGCACTGATTTTGCAACAACTAAGGGACACGCTGTTACCATGGCCTATGGGAAGAGTGACATTGACAATTTTGAATTTTAGCATACGCAAACACTCTGTGAAACTACGCAGGCAGTGAAGCTTTCAGAACTGCAAGCCAACAAGCACAAACAGCCATTTTTGGGCAGCTTGAAGTTGTCAAGCCTGATATCTATTTTATAACAAGATCAATGTTTAACCTCCTCTCCTTTCTACTAAAGGAAGCCGAGAGAAGGGTCACAGACTTTTGACACTTAAGAGCCCAGCCACAAACCCCCCATCTTACTGAAAGTTGAGGAAACTGCAAACACTGGCAGAGAAACTGATCACCAAAGTCTTTGCAGAGGTTCCAATAGACCTACAAGAGAACTAGTGAGATGAGGAATTAACTTGAAACACTGCTCTTTGCAAAAAGACAGGTGTTTCAATTCCATGTTATGAAGGGGTATGATTTTCAGTGGCACTTAATGGAGTGGATTATGTCTGAGAAAACACTACGTACTGATTAAAGAACCCCTTGAATATTGGCAAGTATGAAGTTAGTCAAATTCCTCTTCTCCTCCCACTAGGACCACCTGGTCATAAAAACCTGTGCTCCAGTTCATGCTCCAGATGGATGCCTAGACTCTCCACCATCCACAATACAGAAGGACCTATACCAAGTTCAACAAAACTCTATAAAATGCCATTCTTTCAGAAATTATGCCAATTCCTGTCCTGGGTAACATTTTGTAGCCTTGTAAGGTGAGCTTTGGCTTCATCTTCAGCAACAAGATGAGAGTTGCCTATTATCTTTGCAACCTTAGTTAATCACAAAATAATCAAAATTATTTTCCAAATAAAAACGTCAGTCCTACAAAGTGACTTGAGATACATGCTTTAAATTCAGACTTCGATGTGAATAAGGGCCCAGACACCACTACTGCAACCTTTCAGAAAAAAGGCTTTTCATGTAGAGAAACGGAATTCAGAGAAAATGGAGATTATTTACCAATGAGAAACAGTATTTATAAATATACAGGATATACAACATTAACACACACAGGTTAAAATGAATGCTGACATTTAACTTTATCCCTATAGGACAATGCTGCAGCACACCAGTTAAAAAGCCTTGCTTTCAGTGTGTCAGTAGAAGCAGCATGCTGAATGTTTGAGCAGGGGTGGAGTGGACTGCTGCGTTTTGCATGGGGACTCTATACTGGAGTCAACTGCATTGTCAACCATTTTTCAGCAGTACCTATGGCACAGACAGAAGGTTAGAACACACCTGAAGTGGTGTGAGCTGTCGAGAAGCCATTAATTCATAGCCTAAGGACATGGATTTAGTATCTGATGAGGAATTCGCTACATTCAGATGACCTTTCCGTAGTTTGAAATGCATTCTTTGTACTTCATCAGCATTTGACAATGGGCATTTAATCTTACTAATCAGAAAAGGATTATACCATGAGACCTGAAGCACTAATGAAAGCTTTTGATGTGCTTCACACATTTAAACTGATATGACTCACATTGATGGGCACAGAAAAACATCTGATGCTTAAATGCGCTCTTCCTTTTAGAAGATTTTGTATTTGTCAATTGTTCAGTGTAATGAGATTTATTTTCACTAGGGTATATTTGGGGGGGTGGGGTGGTGGTGGGCGGGGAACAACCAACAAATCAAAAGAAATGTGGATTCTCATCTAGTGAGTTTTCACATTGTGTGCCAGTAACAGAATTTGGGGAGGAAAAAAGAGTAGGAAGCAAAAAGATGATAATAAAAAAAAAAGAAATCCCTAAACAGTGAGAGTATAAACCCAAAATCTTCATTTAGTCATTGATCTTCAAAACCGTAGTTCACTTCTATTTATAACATGACTTAATGTTAAAACCACAGTTTTGGAATATAGTTTCTGAAATAATGCATTGTAGAAAATTATTAAAATTCCCAGATAAACCTTTCAGATAGTGGTTCTCGTATCATATTTTACGTGAAAAATGAAAAAGAAAAATATTGATTAGAGAAACACTACTCTTTGTCTAAGGCCATTCACAAGAACAAAATCAGAAACTGTACAAGAAAAACATGTGTTGCTCCTAGCCTCTAAGTCAGCAAGCTTAAAAGAATTAACAATACACAGGAAATGTTATTTCCTAGACAAATTTTCACCATGGTCACTGATTAGACTTACCTTCCTGGATCACTGTTGATTCCCAATAATTTCCTGAGCAAGGAACTGGTATTTTGCTAGGATAAATTTCAGACAGCTTGCCATTAGATGCTTACCACACACTTCAGACTGCCTTTATTGCACCTGCATGAATATATTTCAGGAAAAAAATATTTTGTCTGTTTTCTTGGCTAAAAACACCACCTCTTGAGGGCAAAAAGTTTGCTAAGATACCTCTTCTCGACAACATGCTATTGCAAAAATCATTCTTTGAAAATACTGCCCTATCACTACTTAAAATACATTCATCACTTCTAGTTTAAAGAAGTGCTCAGCTGAACTTATTACTAGTAACAATTATGTCAGAGACCTGTCAAAAATACCAATTAATGAAAACACAGGACAGAATAGAAATTCCAGAGTTCAGCCTGAACTGAAGGATAACTTGAACGACACAGATGTATAGCACCATGCTATATGCAAAAAGTTTTTTTAAACTTTTGACCCACTTTAGCCCCCCTTTTTTCCCTTTAATAAAAAAAGCCTTAATTTTCAAGGCTTTCAAATTTATGCTACAAAGAAAGGGGTGTGGAAACTTCGTTGCAGTTAGGAAAAAGACAAAATCATAAGGATGACATACACTTGCAAGACTTACAGGTAACAGAATACAGCAGTAAGGTCAGTATTATTTCAGCCAAGATGTGACTTAATTTTGGCCATCTTTCAGTTCAACAGTATTGGTACACTACATACAAAACCAGCAACACCTCTTCTTTTTCCGCTTGAAAGGTCAGAAACTAAACGAGTTACTGTAAATAATGAGAAAAGATTACGTCTCATAGACTGCCACTATACACTAGAACCTCCCAATACTAATCTGCAAATTCCTTTTTAACTTTCATGAACCAAGTTCTAATCAAGCTGGTACCAGTGAAAAGTCTTCTGGGATGAAGTGCACATTTAAGTGCGCATTTCCAGTAATTAGAAGTTGTAACAAGCGAGAGAGAAAGTGATGCAAGGTAAAGACTTGAAACCAGATAAGCAACTATTCTTGGAAATAAACTCCAGGTATGATACTAAGAAAAATTCTGGAAACCTCCACACCCAGTAATAAAATAACTCTCAGGAACACTACTGTACTACAAAGAGTAACCTTTGGGACCCTCTCTTCAAGACTTGAAATCCTAAAGTTAAACAGCTGTGTCCGCAGGACTATGCTGAAAGAAGGAGGCTGCGTGTCCAACTGCAATGAAGACTTGGCTTGCAAAAAGACAGACATGCTAACAATATAAGGAACTTACTCCTTTTTGCATCTATTAGCGAAAAAGATTAACAACTCATTGTTATATTGTCTCACTTTTACTTACACTTGACCAACACTGCATCTACATTTTCCTGCTTTTTCCCTTTCTGCCCTACTAAATTCTCTTACATGCTCCTTGGTACACTTTTTTCCTTCTGTGAAAGAGAACGGATTCACCATGCTTTACTACATAGCATCCTTTTTACATAACTGAGCATTTTATTAAACTAACATGTCTACAATATTTTTGAGCTGATTTCTAAGAAAAAAAAATATTTCAACTGATTGAAATAATTAAAAAAAAAATGAACATGCTATATTTTCCTAGCTGCAACTACCTGAGTTCATAGGAGAAATGTAAAAACTTTTGGTCTAACATTAAAGTCTCCTGTTGTTTCACTTGTTGCTTAAAATCTGTAAAATACCTTGGCATAAAACTATAGTCATGTCCCTGCCCAAAATTGTCCCACTGCTTATTTTCCATGTTCAATTTAAAAGTACAGAAATAGCTTACAAATCACAGCTAGATCCTCACAAACATTTAACATTTCATTTTTCTTTTTCTTTCTGAATTTGATGAACAGCTTCAAGAAGTTCACTAATACAGGAAGATATACCTTAGAACTTGTTGAGCTACCAAGCATTCTGCATTTTTTCATTTGATCCCACACAATTAAAACAGCAAGGTGGTATACTTACTAAATTTTTATGGAGATTGATTCCCGCAGAGACTTCAAACGCTTTTTTCCACCCCTTACAGAGACAAAATTACACAAAAAACACCTTTTCTTTGTTGAGAAAGCCAAGCTTTCTACATAGGAACTTTTGCTGCCTTTCTGGGTAAAAATAACTATGTTCTAAAATTTTAAGTATTTATCCTCAAAATACAATTATTTTTGTTGAACACTGAAGCATATTGTCACACCATTAATAAAGACAGACTTCTGACAGAATTACCCATAGTATCCCTATAGCCAAATTTGTGAAATACAGACTGGGAAAGTGGACTACGACGGGGGTGTAAAATTGTCCAGGCTGGTAGAATCAAAGGGTTGTCATCAGCAGTACAAAGGCCAACTGCCAATCAAGTACTACTGGCATCCCTCAGGGATCAATACCCAGGCTGAAACTGCTCAACAGCTTTGTCAACAACCTGGAAATAGGATAGAGTGCACTCTTAAATTCATGGCAGTGGCCAATACACTGGAGGGTAAAACTGTTATTCAAAGGAAAGTTGAGAAACTGGAGAAGTGGGCTGCCAAGAACCTCATGAAGTTCAAAACAGGCAAATGCAGAGTCCTATATCTGGCATGGCATAACCCCACACAGCAGTACAGGCCAGGCAGTAACTGGCTAAAGAGCAGCTTTAAAGAGACTTGACAGTCCTGGTAGACAAGTTGAACATGAGTCATCAGTGCCCTTGCAGTGAAGGTGGCCAAATACATACCAGGCTGTATTAGCAGAAGTGTGGCTACCAAGTGGAAAGAAGTGATTACTCTCCCTATTCAGCACCCATGAGACCACATCTGCAGTTTGGGACGCCCCCAGTTTGAGACAGACACTGACATACTGCAGTGTGTTCAGTAGAGGCCACAAAGACAATCAGGGGGCTGGAACATACAGCCAAAGAGGAGAAACACTGAAAAAAATTCATAAACAGATGTAATGCTGAGTTAAACCTGCATCTTTTCACTAAGCTGGTTCCTATTAGAAAAGCTACACATGAAGGAGTCACTCAGGGAAAATACACTGTGACCATACTTACTTAGATTAGTACCAAAAATGCATGTATGACACTGCTCTTTCACAAGCAAAACCGTAGTGATTTCATATGTATAAAACATATAAATATGTACTTCTTGCTTGTGTACCATTAACAAGTGCCAGGGAGCAGGAGAAATTGTACTCAACCAAAAATGTTGCTAAAACGTTAGGCTATTACAAGGAAAAATAATTGAAAGAAATACTTTACCTGTGTACATAAAAGTCCAATTACAGTCCACATTTATATGTAGAATCATGAAAACTGAATGGTAAAGCTATTAACTACTATTGTGCGTTAGCACAAACACTAGTGCAGCTCAATTCATTTTAATTACTGCAAACCAGTACAAAATTATCAATTTACCACATATTAACTCAATAATTTAAAGTGCAGCTAAACACTGATGCACAAAAAAACCACAAGAGATGAACAAGTGATAAAATTCTACACTGAACAAATTAGCAAACACTAAATGCAGTAACATTTCTAAATTTACAAAACTGAATCAGGTAAAGCTGATGAGACAAAACTGAATAAGCTGATTTTTTCTTTAAAAAAGGGGGGTTGATTCTTTTTTTTTTTTTAATATCCTTCTATTATGTAGAAATACAGAAGACTAATTTAGGTATAATTTTAAAGCATAAATCACCAACTCTTAAAAGTTTTAGTTGTCATTTTAATTCATTAAGATTGATGAACAGTTGTTATCGATTTTGTGGAACAGAAATCCTTTGAAGCAGCTGTACAGAAACAATCAATAAATTTTGACAGCTATTCCCACAGCATCACTGTCCAGTAAGACCTCCTTCCTCCTTCCTCCCTCAAGCTGTTTAGGACAGCTATATTTTTTTAGTCTGGCATATGATGGACTTTTTTTTCTTCCCTCAACTTTGCAAAAGGACAGCAAAGTATTGAGCTTATATTATTTCAGGATTTTCTTTATGCACATATACCCTACTCTTTCTTTTTGACAGAAGAAAAAAAATAAATATTGGTATACAAAATTTGCATCCCAGCGGCAACTTGCCTATATTCCATTAAAAAAAAAATTCTACTTCAAACTAATTGTTCAGTGAAAATCAGGGCTTTGATTAAAAATCGGGGGGCAGGAGGGGGGAAATAAATGTAAAATGCTTACTGAAGCTGTGGTTGAAGGGTGGTAACATCACACATGGTAAGAACATCATGCTAGCTACAAAACTTCTAATATTCTGTTCATCAATGGAAATCTGAGAAGCAGACTTTTAGGTCACTGACCCACCTGAAAGTAAAAACTGTTTCAGAATTTGACATTTTCTACAGTAAATATTCAATTTTGAGCTCAAACTCAGGGAGAGTGTTATTAGACAAATCCCTTAATCCATGTCTAGGGAGGTGCAAGAAAAAGCTGGAAGGCAAAATCACTTATAGTTGTACTCACAGAAGCACAAAACAACCCCTGTGTCACTCTGCCACACTTGCTAAAAAAATCATGTATTTCCCCACAATTGCACAGAGCTTTAAGTCAGTAGTTGGACTGGCTGCAGCATGAGCTTATTTGGTCTGACTTAAAACACTCTTTGTAAGGTCAAAACTACATATAATCTGTTTATTAGCACAGCAAAGCTCAAACAAGAAGTCCAAGGACAGAACAGCTATGTTATGCTTAATGGTGTGTGTGCATTCAATGTTGTTAATTCCTTCACGCTGTTTGAATATGTGGCTTAAGGAGGGTTTGTCTGTCCTATATATATTCCAATTAGTACTGTCAGAAATAAAGCTCTTGGCTTTACCAGTTGTCTGACAAGTCAGACACCTGCCATGGCCACAGACCCTCATCAGTACACAGCCTGCCACAGCTTTTAACATCACCTGCAGTGACACGTGTGATTATCACTGTTTTGTCTTACAAACAAACAAACCAACAACAATCACCATATACACAAAGACAAACCCAGAACCAAAATCACTGTCTGTTCCCATTTTCAGTGCTACAACTGTTGATACCAACTACTGCCTGCTAATTCTAAAACAAAATGGTGTTTGGTGCCACAGCACCTAGGCGCCTATCAAGTATTGAAATTATTATTGATTACAAACTGGCATTAATATAATTGTTTTGATATGAGAAACCACAGATGATGCTAACAAACAACCAACCAAGTGAGAAAGATAAGTAGTAAGACATCCAACTCTAGAACACTTTATTGTATTCTACTCAGTCAGTTTACTAATCTAAGCTTTCTCCAAGCAAATCTGACCCACTGCAGAACTATACAGGCAAGAGATGACAATCACTTGACATTTACCTAGAATTATTCTGAATAGCATCAGTAAAAACATTTGTGCTTTATTTAAAGCATCACTTTGTCTCCTGAAGCACTGCAGCAGCACAAGGAAGGACTGGAGAGCTAAGCATCAGTTCTGTGTGTGCAAAGACTAAGATTATAACTATTAGATTCTCACCAGGATGTTTAAAAATAAACAGAGTAGCTTTTCAGTGAATTAATAAACAGCCATCTTTATAATCATTAAAAGATACTGTATCTCTAAATGTGGAAACAAAAATAAAAAATATGCACACACAATGCAAAGGGAGAGGGAAAAAAAAAAATTCTATCTACCTTTCAGATACAGGCTGCTTTACAGCCAGTTACAGCCTGTGGAAATGAGAGTGATAAAATGTTTCACTATCAGTTTGCCAATGGGGTGAATTTTACACATTCATTATTAAGATTTTACTCTGACTGATCTACTTTCTGCATCTGCTCCCACTCTTCAGAACATTTGTGCATAAAATTCTGCTGGCTGGGCTGGAATGCTGATGGAAATTTTTTTTTTTTTTTTTTTTAAAAATACAATCAACTAACGTATTTTTCACTTCTGCTAAAGTAGGCAACCAGAAGTTCTGTTATGCAAATTCTACAATGTCACATCACTGGTGAAAATCTTAATTCTCAGTATTAAATATTTACAAGCCATTTATAATCTAAAAATCATTCTTCAATATGATTCTACTAATCATTTAAAATAAATACATTTGAGGTAACTGTAATATGCCATTAAACGTTTTCAAGGAAAAAAAATTAGTTTCACTGAATACACTATCCACTGTGAAGTATTTATTGAGAATGACTCAGTAAATTTCACTACTCTCTTTTCTTACCATATTCAAAAAGCTGATTATGTCTGGCCAGTGGGAACTATTCTATCAATACCATTTCCAGAATGCCCAAAGCATGTCCGCTGTTTTTTGTTTCTTTTCCCAGTAACCATCACTAGTTTCAGCACTTGGCCTATTGGCTCACATGAACTATCTACTTTTTTTATCACTTAACTGCTGTTCTGAGATCTATTTTGATTCTCTCGAACCTTCTACATAGAGGTCAAAAGAAGAATCAAAAGGTCTGACACGCAGCATTTCATTAGCAAATTACCTTGCTGAAGGCAAACAATGCAGTCTCGTCAACCTTGTTATTCCCTTGAAGCATGTCCACCAATTTATTTCTTTTTTAATTACCTGCTGATTGGCACAGTCATAAAGTGCTCCAGTAATTGTACAGCTTCACAGCTTTTTTTTGGACAAAGTTAATCCTTAAAGCCACAACATCTGTTTTTAAAAATTCCACAAATATATTGCCTGGGAATTATTACAACCACAGATATTTAGAAACAGCAGCAATCATTCAGGTGTTTTTGCATGAATTTAATTTTTCCAGTAAAAACAGTAACAATATATTAAAAGAAAACTAACAAGAAGCCTTTGTCAAGAACATACATATGATAAACCAATCAAACAAAAAGGTGCTTTTGTAAAGAAGATGCCAAGAAAAAGAAAGATCTCTCATCACAGACATTTTACAATTTCAGTGCAACATTTGGGAGTACACAGCGGCAGTAATTTTCCTCCGCTGCATTTCATTTCAAAGTTTACACATGCTAGTTTACAAAATGTATACCAATTTAGTCATACCTATATCCCATGGCATTTCAACTTTCAAGATCTCCAGGCGAGAGAGAGAGAAAAAAAAAAAAAGAAAAAAATAAGAAGAGAGGTGGCTACTACAAGCAGTCTTTTTCCACCACCACCACTGCTCTCTACTTGGAGTACACAAAGCTATCAGGGTGGCTTACTCCCATTCACGAAGCAGCATGGGTAAGTGGAGAAAGACAACAGATTTCAGCAGGCAATGTTACGATGCTAACTGGTGGAAGAAAAGACAACTGGGAGCAATAAGGAGTGGTATTGCAAACGGCACAGAGTTATGTATAGAAGAAACGATTCACTATACTCACTTAATTGTCTACTTGAAGTCACAGGTCAATTGTTACACAGTAAAAAGAAATAACATTACCTCAAAGCACTATTGCTCCCCCCCATCAGTATCCTTTCTTCAAAAGGCTTCCTGAGAAATCAACAATATTCTACTCACATTTTTTAAAGGTAATTTCTTTTTTGTCAGCACAAAATTTTATTACATGCTGTAGTAGCAATGAATTTGCACTATGTGGTTCTTGTTTTTAACTTCTACTTGCTGCTACAAAGCCAGAGAATTCTCAAGAATTTCTAGTAAAACGTTATTTTGGGTATCCTTGACACTGTTCAGCACTAACAGCTTCAGAAGACCCTTGGGGATATCAGTAAGTGTTTCATAAATTCAGCAGCTGAGTTTTCACACCAGGCTGCATTTTTTGTCATGTAACCTAAAAAAAAAATCTACACCTGCACAAGATCATCAGTTTCTATTTTCCACTGAGCTACCAGATGACAATACTTGTTCCACAGCAAGTAGTAATGTCACACTGTCCTTACTGCAGTCTCTTCCAGAAAAGCAGAATGACAACTGGAATACCTCAAATTTTTAAGAATCATTTAGAGCAAGTGTTTCTAGTTGAGGAAGGACAAAAGGACAAAATCTATATCCATAATTAACCTTTGAGCTTGAAGGTAGAATAGGAGCGAAGTTTAAACATGAAGTAAGATTTATTTCCTCATTTCAGACATTTAAAATGGATTAATACCAGTTTGAAAACCTGGTATCAACTACTTTTCACAAAGAAGCAAATTAAAAGCCAACTGGCAAAGACAAAGCCAGAATTGCTTCAGGACATATTATCTGCAACTGGCTGTGAAAGGAATTTCCTTCTCCATGTTCCTACTTTTACATACACACAACTGATTACTTCCATCTATCTACCATATAATATATTTACAAAATGTAACACCAAATCTGGACCAAATCTTATTTTGATGTAACTACTACTTTTAGTCAGCAAAGAATTTGGGCATTATAATATTTTCACTAAAAAGTTTTACTTGCCAATGTCTGAGTTCAAGGAGATCTACATAAATTGAGTATGATTTAACAGCTAATAAGGCACGAATTTCTTTTACAGGCGCAAGAAAACTAAATCAACTTTCATACAACATGCTCTTGTCATTTATGTTAATTTTAAGTTAATCCTTCTAAAACACTGTTTTATTTGCTTAAGTCAAATGATTACTGACCCTGTTACAGACACTGTAAAATTTTAGCTAAGGAGATTGCGATGTCTTCAGAAGTCCATTACGTGTATACACTACTAGACCTTTTCCAATAAAATGTTCCACAGAAGTAGCTATCATTCACCTGGTGGGATTTGCTAGCACGGGTCAGCAATATTCTAATACTGACATATAAAATAGCCTGTTCTGAAACACTGGATAGCAGCTAACAAAAAAAGACACTTAAAAAAAAAAATCCTTCTCGTGATTGGAAATTACTGTTAAACATCCGACAGGGAAGAGAAAATAAGAATGGATTTGTTACCGGAACAGCTCAAGATATTAACACACTTCCTGCCATAGATGACTTCCGACTGGACTCTTAAAAATTCTTCTGAAGAGCAAATATTGTTTTTTATTATGTACTTCAGTTTTGGATATTTCACTGAAAGACCTTACATGGTCTTAAGTCAGGCAGACAAACACTGGCCATAAATAAATTTAGGCTAGAAATCGGAAAGATGTTTTTAACCATTGGAAGGAGAAAGCTTCGTAATATCCTTGCAACTGGAAGACAACAATTAAGCTAGTTTTAACAACTAGCACAGCTGATTTATTTTCATTCAGACAGAGCTCTTATGTGCACAGCTGACTAATAGCTAGGGAGAGGCGAGCTAGAAATGGAAAGAACTCCTTTAATGTTTCCAAATTTTTCTACCCATTCATTTTGGAGCAAAGGCATAAGTATGTATGTGCTCCGTAAACAATTCATCAATTCAAAACAAATAAATGCAGCATGTATATTTCAAGCGTGGGATAATTTTGAAGTAATTTATATCACCTTAATTTAAAAATATCTTCTTAGAGATATTTACGATTAAGTATCAGCCGCAGTTACTTCGTGCAAAAGTGGAACGCATCTGGTGCTGAAAAACAGACCTTGAGCATGCTGACACAGTTGGAATCACTGTGAATGGGAAGCAGGAGAGAAGGCAGAAGGTCTGCCTAGGACAGTATAATGAAGTCCCTTGAGCGCGGTCCCCAAAACAGAAGTTATCACTCAACATACCCTACTGTCCTGGTTTTGGCTGGGATAGAGCTAATTTTCTTCATAGTAGTTGGTATAGTGCTATGTTTTGGATTTAATATGAGAATAATGTTGATAACACACTGACATTTTAGTTGCTAAGTAATGTTTACACTAGTCAAGGACTTTTCAGCTTCCCATGCTCGGCCAGGTGCACAAGAAGCTGGGAGGGAGCATAGCCAGGACAGCTGACCCAAACTGGCCAAAAGGGTATTCCATACCGTATGACGTCATGCTCAGTACATAAGCTGGGGGAAGAAGAAGGAAGGGGGGGACGTTCAGAGTGATGGCGTTCGTCTTCCCAAGTAACCGCTACGCGTGATGGAGCCCTGCTTTCCTGGAGATGGCTGAACACCTGCCTGCGGATGGGAAGTAATGAATTAATTCCTTGTTTTGCTTGACTTATTAAACTGTCTTTATCTCAACCCATGAGTTTTCTCACTTTTACCCTTCCGATTCTCTCCCCCATCCCACCAGCGGGGAGCAAGCAGCTGTGTGGGGCTTAGTTGCCAGCTGGGGTTAAACCATGACACCTACTTAACTGTTCTGTCCTTTGCTTGCATTTAAAGCTTCCTAGTATAAACTGCATAGGTTTACTGATGATTAACGCATGTATTCTTTTTGTTCTTAAACTTGGGCTAATGTTAACTTGGAATAATCTGGTGCACATTAGCCACATGACTCTTTCAGTCGCCACACATTTACTACTCACAGATGGCCTTGTGAACTGTTAGCGTTCATCTCCCACTGACTATGAAGTTTGTATGACATGATGCAGCAATTCATTTGGGATATACAGAGGCTCTGTCACATAAGAGCGTCCCACACCTGCTTATCTTCAAATCCTAATTGCAGTCAGATATCATTACAGTATCCTTAAGTTCAACTGTTAGATTGCATATTTTATATTTCTAATTTTGCTTCTCCAATAACTGCAGGAGAAAGGCAAAAAAACTATTTTGCATAAAGCTTGCAACCATGTTGTTGATGTAACTTGGATAATGATCAGCTCAGTCAGTAGATAACACACAGAACTTCCATGTCAAAAAAACAATTTAAAAAAAGGTGTTCTAAAACAAGTACTCCATCTTCTCCATTCCACAAACCAAATTTGATGGCCAGAACCAAATATGTAACATCCTTCAGCACAAGATCCTTAGTTAAAAATAGCAACACAAGTTGCAGGTCACAAGCCCCAAATTCTTACATAATAGCAGATACTAAGATGTTTCACAGAACATTTTCTTCTCTCTCAGCATGAATGAAAGGTTGATTTCAGAGTTTACACCGACTTTCAGGCATGCAGCCTCAGGAAAAAAAGAAAAAAAAAAATCACTCTAGATATTTCTCATCCGTCCACGTCCACTTCTCTTTAATGGAGATATACCTCTTGTTTAAAAATTTAAGAGTTCAATGGTCATCCTATACAACAGGGTCAGAGATCACCACACCGGGCACTGGACAGTCCAGCACACCCAAACAGCACAGGCCTAAGGATACACACAATATAACTCTGGCCACAGAAGTAATTGTCTTGATCTCAATGTCTTATCTGAACAGCTACGGCAACACGTTAATACAGCTTTACTAGTTTCACAGGCAGGTCAGCCACACTGAATCATAGTATCTTGAGACATGCACAAGTAAACACAGGAGATGCTGCTTAGCCTCTTCTGTGGATGGAAAGCTTTGTTCTAAGCTTTGTAAGGTTTTACTTTACCCAAAAATATTACTTTCACACCATTAATAAAGCAAAGCTTCCACACGGCATCACTAAAACGTTTCTCAAGGAAAAGATCACATGAAAACCTGGACTTGACGCTATCTAGCTGGCAGCAGCAAAGTCATTTAGTATCATTTGATATGTGAATTCCTATGCATAAGATATGTTAATGAGAAAAAGATCAGTTCTTTAACTCATCAAAAAAATTATTCTAAAAATCTTAATGTTTTGCAAGATATGATCCTTCCCCAACACCCAAAAAAATCACCAGGAAGTCAAAACTTCCTACTTTCAAAATGCCAAAGCATTAATTAAAAAACAACAACAACAAAAACAACACACAAAAAAACAACAACACAAAAAACCCCAACCAAACAAGAAAACCACAAGCCACACCACAGTTTTGAAACAACATTAAAGTACACAAGCAAAGTTTCTCAGCCAAACTGAACTTATCAGATATTTCGTTCATAAAAATTTCAGAATTGTAGTTTTTAATTTCAAAGCAGAATAAAAAAGAAAATTACTTAACGCAAATCAAGTACAGCATCAAAAATCATTTGAGATCTCGCTTCCATAACAATAAAACTATTTTCTTACATAACCTTTTAATGTAACAGCTGAGGAATACCATGAAAGCTGGGTTTGGAAGCATAAAAAAATTTTAGCATTTGAATAAATTCCTTTTCTTAACAGTGGCAAAACAATTAAATACGATTAGACCCTCAAAGTTCTTCATAAAAGATGCCTATTTCATGAAATACAAATTGAGCACAAAGCACTTCTTTCCATTTACTCACAATTCCTATTTGGGATGTATCACAGAGTATTCGGTCATAAAAGTCTTGTTGGTACACTATGAAGGCAAGAGATAACATTATGGCACAAGATCTGCTTTTGCAATCAATCTGCATGAACTGGGCAATGCCTAACATTTTACAAATACTGTTTCCATTATTACAAAATTTGAAACATAACTAACTATACAAAATGTATTAACATTTTAAAACATCAGATGACCTATCCTGACATTACCAAAAATATTATTGCAGTCCTCAAGCTGAATCCAGACAATGGTTGGAATCAATAGTCAGCAAAAAGCAGTTCATCACTCCTCACTTTAAGAGGTATTTCTGAATTTAAGTCAACAGTTACTTTATTCAGCTTATGTATTTACTTCAAGAGACTTTTTTTTTTTTTAATTTCTTGATGTTCTCTGGCTCTTTTCCATGTAAATCAATTAGATACCCAAAAATAAGAATTCAGTTATAATTGGCCTCTGCTTTTTTCTAGCTTAGTATTGAGGTCATCCATGCAACTGACAGCTCTTAAATTACTGCTACCTAAGGATTACAAACACAAATAGCACTGCTTCCTTTTCCTGCATGGTATGATATGAAAGTGTGGCAGTTTTAGGAATACATTACAAAACACTGACCTTTCTCTCACTTAGCAAAAAGTGTAAATTAGCTATTCATATGAACTATACTTGATTAATTCTCCAAGCTACATGAGAAAGAAAATAGGAAAACGGGTTAGAAAATCCACCTCAGTTACGACAAAGCTTTGTAATTTTAATGTCACCAATTTGACTCACTAGAGGGCATGATTTAGCCAGAAATGTGCTCTGGTCGGCAGGGCGAGGGGTGGGGGGATGAACGAATACAAAAAGCTCTTGTCTTATAATGCAACAAAAATGGCTAGCAAAATGTTAAAATTGATTTTTTTTCAGAATTATCCTTCTCATCATGCCTAAAACAAGATTACCAAGATGCTTTTCAGGGAGATGTCTCTCTCTCTCTTCAATACCCTGAACTGGAAGAGGCTGGATAAGGAAAGATACTTGCTAAATTAAGGCTTAATGAAGGCGTGGCAAAGAAAAACCTCCCTAAAAGCCATGGTACACACACATATTCCAGGGAAGAGAATAGACTTGTCGGGAGGATTTTCTTGGAAAAGCCATGATAAGTTATTTTGGTTTTGCACTGCATTTGCAATCTGCAGTATCTAGTTTTCATAATGACACTTTTGCCAGCAGCCTGAAAGGTAGTACTCACTTTTCAAACAAAAGTATCCCCCAAAGTGTCTAAAATTACAAGTTAAATCAATTTTGATACATCATTTCTTGTCTTCCTCCTGCAAGAAGCTCTACACAGAGTTGGAAATTATAACCACTACAACCTGGAGGAATGCAATACCTTCCTTGAAGCCAAATACCACAGCTGTGCTGCATTAAAAAAAAAGTACTACCTGCAATCCCCTCACGTTACTCAGGTCTGTTCAAGTTGACTTGTAATACAATGTAAGACACACAATCCAGCGTTTTAATGGGTCATCACTTATGAATATTACCATTTACTACAATATACTGTAGTAATATTAGCAATATCTCCTCTGAGGTACTACTGCAAATTCTGGGATCGGCAGATCAACAGGAGAGACCGAATTGCTCCACAGGATTTAGCTTATCTTCATTCCACTGCAGCTGACTGTTCAGTACAAACTGGTATCATTATTTTAGAAGTATTTCTGGTTTCAGAAGGCAGATATTAACAACAGTGAAGAAAAATAATACAGTTGGTCTGAATGATATTCGGAAATGCTCAATGTTAAGGATGTTACCAGGCGAGCAGACCGTATTTTCTCTATAAAGTAGTTTAACCTCTGACTTAACAGCTTTAAGACAATTGTGTGCTACCTAATCAGCCACTGTATCTCTTGGTCTCCTTCCTGCGGTTGCTGAAATCATTAGTCAGGGAATTGGTGAGGAAGCCATAGAAACTCACACTAGCAGCAGGGAATAAAAGTCTTTAATGGTAATAACTCACACTAAAAATGACAATTTATGGCTTTTTACAGCATGTAATATAATTTATGGGATGTTACACATTGATGTGTATGCCTAATGAGTGTTGTAGAAAGCCATAAATCATCAGTGTTTCAAACTTCCCACTAAGACCTCATTTATTACGCTATTCCAGAAGTATATCCTCATGATAACCACACCCTTGTCTTGTTTTATTAAAAGATAGATAAAAGATAGAAAAGGTAGATATAACAGCAGTCTAATGCAGTATTAAAACCAAAAAACACACTCCAACCAATACAACAGAATTAAAAAAAAAAAAAGATGAGCCCTTGCTGAGAAATGCACTGACTTCCCTGATCTTATTTATTAACAGCTGGGGGAATACATAAAGAAACATTTTACCACATTCATCCTCTGAAATGCAACATCTAATTTAAAGAGGTAATATAAAAGGGAAAAGAAGACGGGAAGCCTGTCTCCAGAGCAACACAGTTCTCTCGGTTGGTGACTATTGCCATACTGAATCTAGTATTACAGGTTTGTATAATTGTAGTATTCATAAAATCAGGCTCCAAAGCCAAAGAATCCAAATAGTTCAGTAGCCAGCCTTAAATAAGTGCATGTTACCCTAAAAAAGTCTTAACACTGAGACAAGAAACAAAAAATACAGAGCATTCTGATGAAAAAAAGCACTGAGCATAAAAAACAAAACCAAAACCAACGACAACCACAAGAAAGAAAAAAACCATCAGGAAAAGCACGGTATGTCTGAATATTGTTTTGGGATTTGCTTGGTTTTTTTGCTTTAAGCATTAGTTTCTAAGTCTCTGGTATGTATTAATATAACTCAGACCAAAATCAATTGAAATTTCATAACAGTTTCAGATGAGATGTTGCAAGGGAAGACTGGGATTTTATTAAGGAATGTTCTTAAAAAAAAAATTTCTCAGGGACAGGATAGAACTTTTGGTCAAACTGAAAGCAAAAGACATACACATAGAACCGTTAACAACCTCAAAGGGGTATGAGAAAGTCCATCTTTTTGTTCATGGCTAGTTTATCATGTCCAAAAAGAGGGTATTTTCTAGCAGAACAGACTGGAACTTCAACTCCTACATACATGCCGTAGGCATTTATATACCAATTGGGAACACCAGGTGCATTTTCCTGCTCCATAAGAGGCAGTCATATCTGGAGAGGGTAACCTAGCTACAGAGCTACCAAATTTAAGCAGTGCTAAGTGAAGAAATTTAAGTGCTTCCATTGCTTTCTGACACTCAAACAAAACAGTTCCCCTCTCCTCAAATTTGTAAATTGTAACACTTCAAAATATAAGCTGTCATATATGTAATTGAGCATGCACTGAAAACCCAGGTATTATGGTTTGCAGGTTTTTAAACAAAGCCTTCTCATTTTGCAGCAGAGACCTTGCAACTCTAACCTGAAAGTGAAAAATTCTGAAAGATTTGCTACAGAGCCTGTCTTCAGGTTCACTTCTTAGAAAAGTAAGTGTGTTACAGCATAGGTAAGGTATGCTTCAGATGAGCCATTGAACATTCTCAGCTACAAAACTCAAAATAATTTCAAGACTGCTGAAGTTCATAACCAGAGAGTATGAATAGATTCAACCAAGTCTGAAGTTGAAATGAATCCTAGCTCTGCCATGATTACAGTGGATCAGCAAACTTTTTTTTCCTTTTTGCATTTGATAGATTGAATCTAACTGGATCTGGCAACATACAGAACAATTACAAATGCTACTACCAGAAATCTTGTCCATATTCCACATACTATTAGGGTGTTGAATGACATCAACTTGAAAAAGGATGTATAGATTTTTAAAAGACTTTCTCAGAGTTTAATGACTTAAGTGTCTTAATCTGTGTTGTACAAATGGAAATGCCAATTTGCTAGAGAACGCATTAGGGGAGACATTATAAAATTGGAGAAGAAAAAAAAACAGAAAAATTACAGATTCTTTAACAGCTATTTTTTGAACATCTGAAACAGATATATATATAAAAATAAATAAAAAACAGGAGAAGAAGCAATGATTACAAACCCAAACACATGAAAGTCCACCTGAACACGAGGAAACATCTTTTATTGGAAGGGTTCTTGAACACTGGAATAGCCCACAGAGGTTGTGAAGTCTCCATCTTTGGAGAAACTCAAAGCACTAAACATGGTCCTGAGCAACCTGCTCTAGCTGACCCTAGTGTGGTTGAGCTACACAATCTCCAGAGGTCCCTTGATTGTAAATTCTTCATTATCAGACACCAGTAAACACTTGGTAAATACTAAGTGTTACAACAATCAAAGAATCTTCTTTTAAAGTACAGACGGGATAACAAAAGCCATTATCCATAAAACAAACTACGTGCCCACACCGCCTTTTCAGCTGGAACACTATGTATGACAAAAGAATAGGTTATTTCTCAATCTTTTCTCAATGCTGTAACAGAAATATGTGATTCTTAGAGACAGATTGAAAAGTACACTGCTAGAGCCAGATGAATTTTAATTTGTCCAAACTAGAGCCCCAGATTTGCATTATGCTAAGAACTCCTTAGGGTACACCCTGACTGAAAGACCAAGCAATTCAGCAGTTTCCAGATGGTTATTTTGTTGGGGAATTTTTGGCGTACCCTTTGAGGCAAATTAAACATGTTTGTGCTTGAACATTAAAAAAGAAAGGAAAAAAAGAGCAATGCATTGGATAGAGTCCTACGGCCATACGCAGTTCTACAAGGAGTCTGCAAAAATGCATCACAAGCAGATTCATTATATACACTTGCACCAGCACCACTCCTGTGATCATCAGGATGTGGCACCTCAGCCTGGCATTGGGTCCACCCTCCAAGCCCAGCTCTGCTGCCCAAAGGTGGCCCCTGAGCTCTGGAATTCCAGGACAGCTACAAGACAATGCTGTGGCTATTTCACATTTCATCACCAGAGGAAACTTCACTCACTTACAAGGAGTTGCTCTGTCTCTGGCA
>NW_009231622.1:37581-53186 GCF_000690835.1 Fulmarus glacialis
GGACTTTCTTGCCCTCCATGCCAGATCACAAGTTATCACTGCTGAGCAGTTACAAATTGCATTTCCCCTTCAATTTGTACCAGGACCCATGAAAACACAGCACACTTAAAACTGACTGTAGCCACTGCACAGTTTTTACCCAGATAAAAGTACTTGTCTTGAAATTCATCTGGCAATGTCTTCTCTTAGAAATCTAGCAATTACTTTCTTGCCCTCCATGCCAGATCACAAGTTATCACTGCTGAGCAGTTACAAATTGCATTTCCCCTTCAATTTGTACCAGGACCCATGAAAACACAGCACACTTAAAACTGACTGTAGCCACTGCACAGTTTTTACCCAGATAAAAGTACTTGTCTTGAAATTCATCTGGCAATGTCTTCTCTTAGAAATCTAGCAATTTTCTCACACCAGTATCTACAGAGTATGATATAATCAAATATTAATTGAATATATTAACAAAATCTAGAAACATTAGTTGCCAGTTTACAGGAAAAAACGTCAAAAATGGTTAGAGCTACAAACAAAATACAGTATTCCATCTACAGCACACTCTTAGCAGAGAAACACTCAGAAATCTTGCATTTCTCCAAAGCACGCGATTCAAGCCCTCAAGCACTTCAGCCTGCTCAGCAATGATAAAGGTTGAGCTTTTGCTGTCACCTGAAAAACAATTATCTCTCACAAAAATTCCATTCCATGTAAACCCATAGATATTACTGATCCCACACTCTGAAAAGGCCTCTTAACTTCTCTTTACGCAATTGCAGCAACTACAATGCTACACTAAGAGCCAGAAGCAAAATCTGGTAAGTTGCAATCCTTCCCAACATTTTCAATGCTTTAATGATTTTATTTGGTTATGTTTTCTATCAAAGGTTCAGTCTCTGTCACTCCAAAGTACAAAAGAGCAGTTGCTGCTTTTCGTAAGAGCAGCCTAACTATCTTCAAGACTGTTAGTTGGGACAAGAAAGCAAAACCAGGAACAACCAAGATCCAAGCAAAGAAGTTTAATATATTTTAACTGTGTAAGACAATCCCTGTCTGAAACAATACCATGAAAATTATTAAAAAACTTGATGGAATTACCAATAAAAAAATCTACCTAAGATCAGATATCTAAGTCTGAAACAAAACAAGACGACAGGTCTCCCAATATGAAATTCACAGTCTTATTAATTAGACGAAAGAAATCTAATAGTAAAATCTTGGGAGATGCAAACAAACATAAAAGAAGTGTTATTTATTTGCTCTTTATTCTACCTCTATCAGTAGAGGTGAGGTTTCCTGCCCACACACATACACACAACCAGTTTCTTCCATATACTAGATTTTAGCCATTAAAATTAACAGATTATATTGAATGTGCACTTTTTAAACAGTCAAAAATATTAATCACATTAATGTTAAGTGCAGTTTACCGCAACGTAGCACTTCTGGCCAAAGCCCTTTTTGATAAGAAGGTTGGGAGATTTATACCATGTAAGGGTAAACTAATGAATACAATTCAGATAGTGCTTTAACTCATTCAGTAGCACCATGCTGTAAATCCTCAAAACAGTTAAACGGAAAAGACAACTAGGAAAATTAGCACTTGGACCTGTCAGTTTCTCCAAGCTTTTGTAGCCTGGTATCAGAAAGAAGAAAGCTGGAGGAATATTTCTGAATTGTACTTAAAAACATTTTGGATACCAGGAATAAGTCAGCATTCATTAGGAAGATTTTTGGGTACCAGACCAATATCAGGACCACTGTGTGTTTTCGTATTTGTATTCCACCACCTCCAAAACTAAGTACTGAGAGAACTGATCCTTCTGATGATACATGTCCTATGCTAGACTAAATGAAAAAAAAGCATACACACATTTGTGCAACAAAGATGCACTTCCTGCAACATCCAAATCATCTGTAAAAATAAGAAGTGGTGATCAAAGCAAGCAGATTTTTTAAATTACCACAATACCGAAGTGGAGGGGAAAAAAAAAGATAAAAGTTTAAACTCATTCACTCTCAATTCATTTAAAACTCCACTCCCTTGGAATTTACTAGTTCTGAAGGGAAAAAAAAAAAAAAAAAAAAATCACTGATGAAACTTTGGCTTCTGCAAGTCATTAAAATTAGTAACAATATTTGGTATTTATTTTCTGATTGAGAAAAATCACCAGTCTCCCAGGAACAGAGTTAAGCAATAAGCTATCAGGTATTGTAAGCCTCTGAATCAAATTCCAACTTCAAATCCTCACTGAATTTTCCCCAGCTCTTGTTGTGAGTTACCTGTTTACACTGCATAATAAAAGTTGTTTTTCAGCACAGTAAACTTTATTTATCCTGTTCCTTCTGTCTAACAAAATATACTTTAGCTACACCCTGCAGCACATAGCTTTCAAGTATAAAAGATATAGGTCTGGCAAAGCTAACAGTTGATTTTTAGTTTTCTGTGATGAGGTAACATTTGAGTTGGCAGGTCCCCCTGATCCTGCCGTCCTGTAACATTCAGCCTTCTGTCTAAAATGAGCTATTTATTATACACAAATATGTTGGACATTTCTGCAGCACCCAGTTTACAAATATAACTTGCTTAATGCAAATCAGAAACAACATACATTCAATCCTTTTACCTTTACAGTCCAAGTTCAAGACTCAGCCTGTTCCCAACATGCATTTTCATAGAAAAATATACCAGCAGTTCTTGGAAGTTCAAAGGGCAACAGTCAACTTCTGTTTTATCACCCACCAGGTTTACATTCTAAGATGACTTATAGAAGTATATCGTATTACTACAGGGGAGTTTTTTTCCTTTGCTCTTGTAGAGCCAACAAGACACTAAATTTGCAAGGGGAAGAGACATGACTTTTGGAGCAGAGCTGAAGTGCTGCATTTCCAGATGCAAAGAGTCAGTTAACTTTAAAACATGCTGCAACTGATCTTCTCCAGACTTCATCACCAAATAGTATATGGCATTACTTTGGGTTAGGGAGTACTTACCCTATGCAACTCTCAAGAACTACATTTTAGGAGTTGCATTTTAAGAGATGAAGAATCCGTTTCACTGAAGCTCTCGAGGACTTTGAAGGACTTTGTTGTTTAACAGCGTTGCCTTTTCCAAAGCAGCTGTACACTAAGCACCACGCAGCAAAAACAAGGCATTATTAAATGCTACTTTAATGTTACCTACAGAGTCCTCAAAATCTTGCCGTCAGAACTGACGCTGAAGTCCACTGAATTCTAGAAAATAAGTTAGAAAGAGGAATTCTACCTTCAAGTTTCAGGCACAGAAGCTCCTCTCCAAGTAAGAGGAGCGATCACCTCAGCTTCCTGCAGAAAGCATGGTGCAGACCAGCTTGAAGGTAAAAGGTGTGCTGTTCTCTAATAACTGTGTTCCATCTCCTGGAGAGTTACAGGATTTTAAAGCAGTATCACTTGTTGATCCTGTGGAGAGCATCAGTATTCCTCAATTTGCCATTCCCTTTTTCACCACATTTCTTGAAAACACTGAATGTATGACTATATACTTACACGAACTTCTTGCAAAAACCATTCACATTAGAGAACATTCTAAAATTATAGAGGTATAATTTTAAACTTATGTTACTACTTCCATAACAGTGCATAAGTTTCAAGACTACAGCATTACAAACACACATTAAAGCAAAACAACCACTTTTGCTGATTTGGAGTTTGCTACATTAGTACAATGATCAAGTAGTCCTACAGGCCCTTAAGGTGACTGCAAAATAAACAAACCCCACCAAAATCCAAGAGGAACCTTCCTGTCCATTCCAAAGCAACTTAGCACACAAACTGAGATCAAGCTAAAGGAACAAACTGGAAGAACATGTGTTAGGAATTTAAAAACCTGTGCTCAGGTAACTATTTTATTTCCTCAAAATTATAACCTTTCCCTTGTGGAAAGTGTCTGTGCATGCACGTATGTAGGTACTCTAAACAGCTAAGCATATAAAAACCATTTATAAATCAAATTAATATTTTGCTTGTTTAAGTCTGTTTCTACACTTACGTATTCGATTTAGAGATTTACAGGTCAGCAGTGCAGCAGCTGCAACATTACAGTAGACTAAATAATTGAGTTAGAATAGTTGATGATTTAGCACTATTTGATGAGTTTAATTGATTTGTAATGCAGATAAGCACCAATAAACCAAATAAATAGAATCTGTGGAAGTTCACAGGTCTTTCTTCCCAGAGCAATAAAATTCTGCATATAGTAATCTTTAATCATAGAATCTTTACAACAATATTAAAAAAAAATTTAAAAAAAAAAGAGTGTGAAAGAAATGGTTATGCAAATTTACATATAGGAGATTAAACTCTTCACAGAAGTTTTTTCCTTCCCCAAAACAAAAAAAGCCCTAAATCAATTAGGGGTAGATCTCACTTGTTTTGAGAAAGCAGGTGCTACAGTCCTAGATGGAAGACAGCTGTACCTCTTAGTCTAAGTAATTCAGCACTAAGTTAACTGGAGAGATGTTTATTACTGCAGATACAGAAAATAAGTCTATAATTTAAAAGTCACGGAAGGAAGGGCTACTGTCACGTGAAAACACTAAGTAAATACTTTTTGGGTTTTCCTTTGTTTTCAGTTAAACAGATGGAAGGGCGGAGTGCTTATTTTACATTTGCCCACACGTGTAGGAAATCTGTGACAACACTGAAACAGATGCCAAAGCAGTAAGCCTTCCTTATTAAGTCCTTATTAAGAAATATGGCAGTACAGTCTGCAATATTTAGCTCTTATCTAGGTACAGCAGTATGACATTCGTTGCAAAGCCTTATGGTTTGGGATATGTTTGTTTCCTTAGGCAGCTTATTCAAGCCAGCTGTTGAAATCAAAGCTAACATTACAAAGTAAGAGGATTAGGGAAACCCATCTCTGTACCATCACTTTCTCTTCCTAGCTACAATTGATTTATATTGTTTTCAATTTAGAGACCGAGACTACACAGTAATACAAGTCTAGTTAAAACTGGTGCTAGGTGCTAGATGGGAAGTCTCCTTAATTTTCCTTCCCAAATATGCCAAATTTAAAATGCATGTAATGATATAGCTGACACTTCTCTTAGTTTCACTTATGAAATATTCCCAATAACAACAAAAATTCTCTGGCAGATTTAAGATGATTCTTCTTCAAAGGTGCCTTGAGGAGAAGCAACTGTCCCTTCTTTCTTTGCTCATTTTGATTAACTTCTATGGTAAAATTTACTGAGTTAGATTCATATTCTTAGCAGTATCAACAGTTTTAACAGGTGACTGAAACAGGAATCGCACAGTGGAGTCCATTTCAATTCCACGTGCATATTCTGAATCATCTTCTGGCATTTTATCAGTGTTTTTACTCCATATTGTTTTATCTTATCTGGGGACAGGCACTGGCAAAGAAATACTCTGATATCTATTACCTCTTTTACTTAGCAAAGTAAAAGAGACACTGTCTCAAAATGTTGGCAGTAATTGTGGAACCCTGTGTAATTGACAGTCAACAGTATTCCTTCCTCCCCAGTACTTATTTTACTAAGCTTATCAAAAACCTTAAAAAATAAGCCATAAGTGATTTATAAAAACAAACAAAAAACCCAACCAACTTGCTGTGAACTTTGTGGTTCGTATTAATGATCTCTACACTGTGGAAGCTGCAGATAAGGACGACTTCTCTTTCATAAACATCCTGCCACTGAAACCGAGCTCACCTTGCCCATACTCTAAACAGGTGTTATGCTAGCTTTTAATAACACATTATTCTTAACCTTTTCATTTTTATTTCATTAAATAAAGCCTTTACTGAAAGTTTGGAAAAGCTGGAACTCATTAAACTCTGCAATACTGTGAAAAGGCCTCTAGGTAAAATATAATGAAGTATGCTTCTGCCAGCTTACTGACTAAATTGGTTAGCTCTGGACTATCTCTGCTGGCTTTAAGTATGCCTTTAGTGTTTGTTTCTACATCTGGATACAAGTTAGAGAGGTGGAGTTTGTATCCAAATGGCATCTTTATTTAAAACTGAAATTAAAGCCAAATTTACTTAGAAAATTCCTGATCATATTTTAGAATTGAATTATGCTATGCAGCACACTAGAATATATTCCTAAAGATTACCCATACACTGCTGTGCATGAAGTACTATATAAATGCAAACGTGTCGCTCTCCCATTATGTCACTTGGACATTAAAAAGAAGAATAAGCTTCCCGGACCTAAATTGCTGAGAAGAAAAGTATACAGTTCTGAGATGACAAACTATAATTCACTTGTAAACTCCAAAATACATTATGCCAGAGTAGACTTTAATTGGCAAATACACTGGGTGACCTTTTGTGGGTTTTTTTGTTGGTTTGGTTCCCTCCCCCCCCACCCCATCTCTGCAGTAAAAGAAGAAATTTTGACCATTAAAATGTTCTCTAGCTGGTGCCTAAACTACACCATGCAGCTGAAGCTCATGGAGTTTATGAAACTCAGAAGACCCATCTTCTGATCTGCTTTTGGTCAACTACATCCCTACAGCAGGTAAACCGTTACAAACATGCAAAAGTATTCTGGAGCTTTAACAACAGCAGTCACAAGCTTGAAATCAGTTCACTTTGTATTGAATTAATTGGCTTATGCTGGCCACTTAACTTTGGTATATAAGCTGGGTGCCCAGCCTAGGGCCTGATTCTCTTTCTGTATTTAATGGGAGGCAGTCACAGGCTGAAATCCAAAGCTGTGAGTCTACATGTAAAGCTGGTTTATGGTGCAAACGCTACTCTGCAGTCCGATACAAATTCTATACACATATATACACATACAAACACATACACAGCTTTTGGACTAAAATTTTTGTCCTTTTATAGAAGGTCATGTCAAGGTTTGAATGAAAATTTTATCATGTTGAACCAACAGGTGTTTAATTAAACTGCATGTGGTTCTTCATCTCTACTTGCACTACTGGTGGAGGAGGCAAAGATAGTGATGTTGTTTCATTATACTTTTTTCACTCAGTATTTGATCCAAGGGTCCTTTGTTTAAACAAAAGAAACAAAAACCCCACCACTACACACAGCCCTTTATTCTGCCAAAAGACGCTGCACAGCCCAATCAACAGAATATAGAGACTGATACTGGTTTTAATGATTCTTATTTAAAAAGAATAAAATCACACCAAGAAAGAACTGTTAATAGCTAGCATTTCCCTTGTACTGGACAATTCCTCAACAGGAATTCCATACACCAAACTGCCTGGAAGACTCTCTGAGGGAGATTATTCCTCAGTCCTATGAGCTGTTACAGTTCCAGTGTTATTTATATAATCCATTTTCAATGAAAAACACTGCTGGTCTTCCAATCCAAATCAGTTTTACCTAGAGTTAGCTTTGTAAACACTGCAGTGCATATGCAACTATTTTACATATAAAGCATAACATAATTGTGCACAGGAGCTTTAGCTTTGCAACCTACTCACATATCATAGCGTTTATTTCCGCTTATTAAATCATTGTAGGCAAGCAAGTTTAATGCACTGAAAGCCAGGAATAGGTGTTGAGGGGGTGGCAGGGGGCACACATCAGTGGCATTCCCTGTATCATGACAGAGGATTCCAGTTATCTTTACAGAGAGTAAGATGAGAGCTGGGTCAACTGGTATTATTAACTTATAAGACCAATTATATGCACTGCTTATCAACAGACATTATAGCTGCTGATAAAAGGGAATAAACTCTAGTATTTAAACAGGAATCTGCATGTTACATCTCTTGGGTTCTATACCTGATTCTGACCTTAACACAACTTGAAGCTACTCTAGGCCCCTGCCTGTACTCTTAAAATAATGGCAATTTTACTTGTTCAACCTACTTAACTGAAAACAAGTTGAGAGAAGAGAGCAGTGGTCTTCAGGGAGAGTCTCTGGGAGCCTCAACGAGCATGTGGTTTGTACTTCACAATAGGATAGTGTTGCACAAACCAAATTTTGGGGCAAAAAAAAAAAAGGCAAATAAGAGCAAAATTGGAAAAAAATAAATATACTATTAGACTGGTGGCTGATGTGTTGGTTGGGTTGGGTTCTAAAGAGCTCTCAAAGCTGGAAGTAGGAGTGTTTGTTCTACATAGTTATCTTCAAGCACTCTTCGTTAACTTGATCTTGACTAATGATTATCAAATGGAAAATCTGCAAGGACAGCAAATTCTGCTACGAAACTTTACCATTTCTTTCACAGGTAGCCAGCAGAGATCAGCTATATACTTAAAACATTTAATACAAATGTACTTTTCAACTCCTCTTGAAAATTAACTAATGACAGTTGCCTATGTTAACTTCCTGTAGCCCACAGGTACTACCCAAAATTTGGGCCATGATTAAATTTGGAAGAAACTGTTCCACATAAAGCTGTATACATAGTGAAATGCATTATTGAATTAAAACTGCTGTTAAAGTCTTGTTACCTCATCAGGTAATTCAACTGAGATAATTAGCAATTATTAATATATTGTAATTTGGCTGTTACCCAACAAAAGGCTAGCTATTACCTTTGTTCTCAACAGATGTCATATAAACTAGCTTCGGTGCTCTGAAGAGCTGTCATATCTTGCACCTCTCTTAGCCCATGGCCAAAATAAGTTATGTGGGCTTTTGAGAAAACAGTAACAGATACAGCAGTAAGTTACTGTGAAATAATTAATTTTTTTACAAAAATGTTTTATGTTTCACATCACTTTCAGAGATTATACTGCTTTCATTATCTTGCCGCTACAGCCGGCAGCGTAATACAATACACATGTAATACACCTCAAACTTACCAGAATGAAATAAACATCAACTTCAGAAAAGTGTGATCCAGATTCTTAGAGCTTAGTAGAAATAAAGGAAATGCCAAAGGTCAATGAGATCTATAAATCAGGACAGTATCAAAACAGACTAAGAACACGTATTAGCTGTTATTTTTGTGAGCACAACATTCACAACTTCTCACAGGAAAGAAATATTATTTATGATCTCAGTCAGTAAAGAAGCTGCCAAATTCCACAATTAAAATTTACTTTTTCCTTTGTGAATAATTACACACTAACACATTACATCGTCCTCTTTATTACTCCACTGCTCAGCTCAACCATTTGTTTCTTCCTGCTTCGAATGTTACATTTCTAAATGGCATGTGAATTAAAATACAGTACTTCCCCTCTCCAGAGTGAAACGATACGTAGTTAAGAGCACCCTCTAACAGATGGAGAGGAGCTTTACTGACGCAGTACTCTATCTTCACAAGGTAGCCCACAGGAAACATCACTTTTGAACATAGCCATTTTGAGAGTGAACCCTGCTGATAAACACAGAGCAGATATAATTATGTGCACTAGTAACACTCTGTAGTAGCAATAGGGACTTGACTTAATGGTGCTTAGAGTCAGATGAGTGTGCTGTTGATGCCTTGGGTATCAAGAAAAGAATAATCAGCATTTAACCGGGCTCATAAAATTCTGTCTTAGCTAGGACTTTTCTGTTCTAGGGAAAAGATGGAGGAATACAGACAGATTTTATGACATCAATTAATGTTTATTTTTCCATTCCTCACAGGCTATGGAATATATGTGTCTTTATACACTATGACACAAATTTTAAAAATAACTGTGAAATATGACTTCATATCTTGCAGTAAGAAGGAAATAACAGAACTAAGACTAAAACGTTTTTCAGAGTTAATGAGTATATATTCAGATAGAGGTCCACAAATATAATTCACTTTGATGTAAGCAAGAATTCTCTGCCTTTAAAAGTACAGCTCTAAAGTTAAAGAATCTATACGTATAACGACAAAAAGGTTAAATTTTTAGGTTCTTGCTACAAAGTCATTTTTGAATAAAGATGTAGCATTCCTTAAAACCAGAGGCAAGAATATTATCATCATAATGTATGAGTCCTACAGAGGGGATCTTCATTCCATAGTCACATTTACTTTGCAGTAAAACCCCACAGTCTCAATGAACCTAAGGGAATATGTAATTAAAGCCCCATACTTTTAACTGTGTTAATTAAATATATAGTCCTGAATAGCTGAAGGAAAAAATTGTAGGTGGGGGAAAGGGGTGTTTGTTGTTTTTCTATAAAAAGGCAGAGCACATTAAACACTGTTCTTGTACGCCATGCATCACATCTGTATTCTCAGGCACTATTTAGCCTATTTGCAAGAAAATACAGTTATAGTAAGTACAGTTATACAGGACGTAACAGCTTCCACTGCAGATGAGAAGGCAAGGAATATACTCAGTAGTATCACTGTTAGACAGGACATTCCTAATGTCATTAAATCCTTTTGAAATGAAACACATTTGGAAAGGTAAGGTTTTGTCTAAAACTGAGAAGATAATTTACATGGAAACATTTAATTTCAAAATCCTAGTATGAATGAAAAATTACACAGTAGAACAGGACCTTATTATAGTACTTGCCTGCTGAATGCTTTCAATACATACAGTTTGAGTACTGGTGACCGACTCTCAGAAAAGCTCAGGAAATTCAGTTTTGACATTGTTTGACCTGAACCAGTTCAGTTTTGTAAATACCTGTTTACAAATGTTTAAAAAGCTTGGAACTTGGCAGTAAGCCATGTGAAATCAAACACAGTGGTTTATATTAAGAATACAGTATGTGTGATCTTTTCTAAACTTACAGTTGGAGTTAATTTCATTACTAGCTCAGGTATGGGAGTACTGACAGTTTCTGTCATACTTTATTTGGATGACTCACTATAACAGAGAAGAGAGGAAACCTAATATAGAGTCCAGCAACCTACTGACTGTGTAATAGTTAACTGTGCTAGACAGGGTTAATCCTTATTTATTCAGTTACTTTAAGCCTATTATTCACATCGCAAAATACTGCATAACGGAATGACTGCTAGTAAGTGTAGCTGAAAGGTAATCATCCTCTGGAAGATACTTTATTTGAACTCACATTTGACACAGTACATCATGCCCTTATAGTACTGACATACTGTTAAGTGTTAGACTTTGTTCCAACTTGCTGCCTATAGAGATACTGTACTTGTGTTGTTCATTTTAATGTCACCAAGTTACATCCTTTCTGCTTCATAGCTTCTTGCTTAAGTGAAGATGTAGCAGATTAATAGTTTTTACAAATGGCTGGGACATTTTTAAACCAGAAGTATTTATTGCGGAAGCTTTTCTTGCAAATTTACCTGTCAATAAAATATTGATTAGAAGATGTTTCTTGAATACTACACAAACAGAAGAGAAATACTAAGTCAGAGTAGAACTTACTGTTTACAGCACTTGCTGCGTGATTGACATGTTAACTGCATTTACACCAAGAACAGGCTGATGATGGATTTTATGTCTTGAGAGGACAAGTAGCGGATACTAGACTTCAGCATTTGAAACAATTTGACACAGGAAATGTGTCAGTTCAATTACTTTGGAAAAAGATAATTTGAATTTAAAAGCATTGCTTAGTTGAGAATCGAACTCTTCTCCCATTTATTATAAGATGCACAGAAGGTTTTTTTTAGCATTGACTAGTGTATTGATTAATTTCTAAAATTCGTGTTTCAGACCTAACAAAGTGCCTTAGCCTGAGGCAGCCAGAAAATACAGCAAATTTTCTTAAGCAGTTCATCACACACATTCTATCAAGAAAATTCTAGGTTCCTTTTATTTGTACTCAAGTTTTTCACTTAGGTGCCCAGAATGATGATGATATAGATTAGGCATCAGTAAATTACTCCAGACCAAAGCTGGAAAGATGCGATTTAACGGAATGTTAATTGAGCACCTGGAATGCAAAACAAGAGGTACATAAAGAACATAGCAAAACGTTGTTATCTTAAGAAGGAATAGTTGGAAACTCACTGAAGGCAGAGAGCTCACAGCCGTTCTAGATCTAGGGAAGTGAATGGCACACCATATCCATTTTCACAGTATTTCTATCACTGAGTATGACAATCCCTCTAACAAATCTCTGTGGCAAAATACTAACATACATTTTATCTAAAGGGAGCTTGAAATGAAATGCAAAGTTTTCAGGTCATGTAAAAGAAACCCTTCAGTGCTGTGTTTAATGATACTCAGATATAGAAGTACATCATATTAAAATGAGTCATCTGACAGGTGCAACATGTATAGTGCATTTTCATTACACTGCATTTTCAAATATAAACTCATTACGAAACAAACAGCCCCTCAAACAAGGTCGCTCCATGAACATAAGTAACACTGGTACAAGTTACTGGCTTGAGAACACAATTCGTTTTAAAGCACTGATGCTGAATAGGTCATGGGAGCATTAATACCATCCTGGGTGGTATGATGTGATCCTTATTAAATGGGAAAACAAAACTTCAGCGTAAGTGGTAAATCTTTGGCTATAAGCACACTACCAGAGAATAAAAAAGGATTTTTTATTATTATTACTGTAAGCGTATTCTGGGTTGGTATGTTTGTTCTGTCCTCAGAAATTAAGAGTTCTGTTAACTATGGTAAATGTTATATTTTGTGATGATCCCAAAATAGAAGCTTCCCCATACACTTTCCACTAAAGACCAAGTTTATTTCATAAGCTTTAAGACACACAAACTTTCTGGAAAAAGCAATGGAGACAGAACCTTGGAAGGTGCTCTCAACAATAGCTGATGTTACAAAGCACTGATATTCTCTAAATATCTTTTTACTTTTCATGATCAATGCAAATGTTGTCCCTCAACTCCAACAAAAGAGTATCAGATCATCACAGCACTTAGATTTGCCCTTTCAAAAGTGAATTTTCCAATTTAAAAACAGTAGTGAGGTTAACAAAAAAATTTGTTCATAAATGAATGTATTGTTTTACCAAGATTTAAAGAGAAGGGGAAAAAAAAAAAAAAAAAAAAAAAAAAGACAAGCTGGAGAACCAAGACTAACTCTGGAAGCAACCAAAACCAAACAGTAGCCAATCCAGGATGAAAAGCACAGCATGTACATTTAAAGTTGCATAGATTTTGTATGCCATCAGGAGGATTCAGAGACATAGCCCATTTGCAGCATGACATGCATTCACAAATTCATAAGTTCTCTTTAAATTTGGTTCCGAGACTGGCAGACAAAATAAAAAAAAAAAAAAATTGAAATAAAAGCATTTCTTGACAGATTTAACCAAGTTTATGTACTTGTCTGAATCAAGTTCAGAAGTCTCACTTTCTGTGATCTGATGCCTTTTCTGAGGGCTGGCAACTTGATGATCAGCATATGATCTTCCTTCTAGTCCAGGATACTACCGATTATCACTAAAGCTAGCATGAGCAAAGACAATTTCTTTCTCATTTAGTTAGAGAAAGAGTTGTTGATTTATGTTTTCAGAATCCAATTATAAACCTGTATATGGTTACTGTAAATTAATTGGTATTATAAAGTGTCTAGTTTACTCCCCCACCATCCCTACACTAGCAAGCTGGCTTTTATCAGTGTTCCTGAATTACAAAGAATTTGCAAATCATTCTTGAGGTAGTGGTATGTCCTCAGAAAACAAGTATATCCTCAGGAAAGCTAGCCATGTGACAGCCTGTGATTGTTGCTTATGTTCCACTAATGGAAGTGCAAACAAGTGTGACTGCCAAAGAAAGAAGGGGGAAAAAATTTTATATATATATAAATAAAAGTTTCTACATGAAGATTAATAAGTGTTCATCTTGGATATACAAGCATGGATTCAGGCCTACTTTAAATTACCTTCAAAGCACTTCATCCGCGCTACTTCTGCATATAGTTTCAAATTTCTCTGTCTAGTAGAAAGTATGATACGCCACCATTCAAAAAAAGCCATTAACCTATTTTGCTACTGCTGGTTAGTCAAGCAATTGAAATTCAAAGTTCAAATTCAGTAGCACTCTACTTCAAAATGAGAGCCACAGTCTGAACAACAAATTCTAGTCAATGACTGCTGCAGTTTTAGCATTCTGTTCCTAGCTACGTATTTCTGTGTTTGACATATTTCTGAATTTTTTTCTTAAATGTCTAACAGAAGCACGCTTTCTTCTGCAGTTAACTTTTGGGTAATTTCTGGATTGCAACTACTCACAAGCAGTTGGCAGCCTCTTCTTTTTACCATCTACGCAGCTAGATTGGATTTGTTAAAATATAAATAGTAGCTATTAAAACTGGGCTTTGAATTTTGTGTGTGTACACATATGCATACACACACGTGTGCGTGCTCACTGACACTTCAAGGGGAGGAAAATAATTAGCTAAACTACCACTCGATTTTATAAGGCAAACAAAAATGCTTCACAAATAATATTTGAAAAGCTAGCCAGTTTCTTTACTGCAACCTTAAATAATGAGATGTGGTAATGACAAGTGCAATTCTCAACACTTTCCCAGCTGGGGGCTCAGAAACATGCATTACTGATATTTGGCATGATGAAAGACATGATATTTCTGCAAGTAGAGTCAATACCTTCCAATACCACAAGACCAAGGAACACATTTCTAGTCCAAACATTTTATCTAAAAGCTATTTTGATGCACCAAGAATTGCAAAAAATACAATGAAATCTAGAACCTCTGAGAAAATGAGACACATTAAGGTTCAGAATTAGAGTCTACCTCTCTCACAAACCCCACTCTAACAGAACATCAAGAATGAATTACAAACCTAGTCTCAGAAATAGTAATGGGGAAGCACTTGCTCAGTATTAGTACTGATACTGACTGTCGTGTGAGCGCTTGCCCCTGTAAGCGGCGCCACTGCTGGAAAATTTGTCACGCGCAGAACTCAGTAGGGCAGCTACGCACTTTGTTATGCTGAAGTTTTGGGAGAGGAAGGCTGACATTATTTACAGTTGGGAAAAGGTGGTAACCAGAAAACTACCTCACACCCTGGGGAAAAAAACAACCACACTTTTAGAGGTTTCTTATTAGGGTAGCAAAAGCACGTATTGCTCTGTGGAAAACACTAAAGTAACAGTATAGAAAGGTACAGCACACAACATGTTCTGGATCAAACATCCAGAACAAAGTAAAATGGAACAAAAAATCTCCTACAAAAAAAAAGCGCTACTTAAAATAACGCAAAATTGTAGGTCTTGTACCTTTTTTTAGCTTACTTCACCACACAGACTACAAACAAAACAGCTTTTTTAACCCGTTCCTCTTAGAACTTCTTAAAACACCAAGGACCTGACATGTGTCTGTTCTCTGCATCAAACATGACACTATCCCTTTGAGCCATAAGGCAAAGGCATTCCTTGGTCAGCAGCAAAGGCTAGACCCAGCTGAGCACAACACTACTTCACCTGCTCCAACTTTGCAGTAAACACCAAACCAAACCCAACACACGCCAAACCAAACCAAACCAAACCGACACCAACACACCGCAAAATTACTTACCTTACAAAAGAAACACTTTCTTTAACGTCCAGACAAGGTATTCACAGACAGTCTGCTGCTCTCCAGATACTTCCAGGTGTCTGCACATACCTCTGAAAAGCAAGACAAGCACTTGGTACCTGACCTCCCCCAGGGACAGAGAAGCAAGGCAGGCACAGGACAATGCTTCCCACCTCCAGCGCTCTGCTTTGTGACTAACCCGCTAACCGAAGCATTGCTCTGAATTAACAGGGCAGGGGGCAGC
>NW_009231623.1:0-4614 GCF_000690835.1 Fulmarus glacialis
GAGCCTGTGTTGGCCACCGCTGTACGGCAGAGAAGTCTGTGAATTGGTGCTCGATTGTCCCGGAGCCTGAGTCCTCCTACAGACCTGGCTTTATTCGCGTTCCCAGCCTGTCAAAGACTCTGTATTTGCAATTCCTTCAGCATCAAACAGTACGCTCTGACGGTGTTAGAGGATCCGATGGTTGCTGGTGCTACAGCACACATGGATCTGCTCTAAACATGGACTCCTTGAATCATTTTTGTCACATCTCTTTAGTTGTTCAGTGTTCTTTTCTAGCATTTGTACACAGACGTGTAACACACACAGCATGTAACACCTGGTCTCAACTGACAATGTGCCTGTAGTGTATGGTTTGTACAGTGTCTGCTGACGGATCAGGTGTCCTACCGCGCTGGACGCTGTGCAGACACAGGTCATGAAGACAGCTTCTGCTGTAGAGAGCTGACGGAGTTCAGTGAGAGACGGGAGGGAGCCGGTACGGACAGGGCAGGAGGCGGGAAGAGTAAGACGTGATTGATGTCTTACCGTAGATAGAGGTCTCGGCACTTTAGAAACCTAACTTTTGTCAAGCTTTTTTCATAGGCAGTTAGGCAAATGAGTGTTTTGTCGAGGGAGATGCATGAGAAAAAGAAGCTTTCATGTTTGGGGGCACCACGTCCAGTCTATCAGGGGGAGTAAGGAGGAAAAAAACCCAGAACTTGGAATAGAGGTGGGGAGTGGAGGCTGTTATCAGAAAATGAGAGCATTTACTGACCTCGTTGCATCGAACGCGAGATGATAGGTAGGATGGGGATATTCTGTCGTGGCTTGATTTTGTAAAATAAATGCACTGTAGACTTTAACAACCCGAAGCATTTCCTACTCTCCGGTAACGCTCGGTGGCAAGTGTTAGCAGCACTTGACTTGATAATGGCCAACAGTGTGACTCTGCTGCCTTGCTAAACAAACTCTTTCACTTTCTGACATCTGAGGGTGGGCTTTTCAAAACACACCTGAGAATTAAATGACTTGCCCTTATTGCAAACCACTAGAAATGGGGCATTTAACTTCCTAAAATACTTTTGAAAATCCCACCCATAATGTTTACTCTAATATTGAAGTTAAATGTATCCATTCTTAATGGTCACTCCACAGTTCTCTGTTGTGCTCTCTGAATGAATGGTTCTTTCCTCTCTTGCAGCTAATACCCCATGCATATTTATACGGAGTCATGTTCCCCCTTAAATACTGTTGATTTTGGCTCAGTAAGTGATTCCTTAGTTTAACCTGCCCTTGTAGGTTATTTGCTCAAGGCTTTATATTGTTTGTAATTCCCTTATTATTGTCTGCATTTTTTTGCTTTTGGGGGAAAAAAAAAAAAAAAAAGGCATTTTTCCAGGTTTTGCTTTATCAGTGGATTGTCCAGTAAAGCATGCACCGTTTGCTGTCCTCTGGGAAGTCCTCCTGGGTGGGCTGCCTGCACCAGGCTAGATTTGGCCTTGCTCCCAGTTACCTTTTATTATGAACCCAGGCAGGACTTGCTCCTGCATCGGTTTAATTCAGCGGAAAGGTTTTCCCTCAGTTTGCTACGCACCATTACTTCTGGACTGAGGAGGACGAAGAGAGCTGCAGGGATGAAATGCATTAATGGTCCTGAGTCATTTCAAGACAATTGTAGGTATTGCGCAGCGAGGCGGGTGCACACAACAGACCTTCAGCAGGTTTCCCCTGTGGCACCCCTCCGCGGGGGGAATTTGCTGCCCTTTTAAAAATGGGAGAAGTGAGTCTGTAGGAAAGCCGAGAAGTTAATCCACCTCCCCCGAGTATCAGTCAAGGTTGAAACAGTGCTGAGAACAGGCGGGTTTATTTCCAGCCAGTGTGCCACAAAGGCTTCTTTTTGCTTTTGGTAGTTTTGTTGTGTTCCCGTTTTCACATTTGAAGAATAATGAGGACAGTTCTAGACAAACTTCACAGAAGCACAGATTTCAAACTGCACCCTTCAGTTGGTGGAAATTTTGAACATTGTTAATTTATAAGAAAAAGTAGTAGCGTTAATAGCATTCCAAGATTTCAGACTATGCTTTCCTGTATTGCTGCATAAATGTGCTTTTGTGGAAAAAAAAATTTCCACTACCTACTTCTTTCTTGAAAATCCACCGCAGTCTTTTCTCCAAGTGAGCCTTTAAAAATATGTGCTCTAAGCACCTGCTTGCTTTTCTCTCTGGCTGGTGGGGAAGAAAATGCTGGGTTGACAGTAGAGTTTACAGTGAAGATTCACTTGAAAATGCAGTACCTGCTTACGCCCCTCTTTCTCCATTCATTTGGAAAATTTCAAGCTCTTTTTATTGATGAAATTTGGCAGGGGGGAAGTCAGAATGGAAGGCAAGCTGGATTCTGCATTCATGCTTGCCTGTAGGCTGTTAAAATGGACCAAAACTGTACCTGTTGATTCCAAATCTCATTTTTCAATAAAAGGAAAAAAACCCCAGTATTTATAAAAATTTGTCTGCTGTCATTTACAACGTGCTTTGTAAGATAACGCCACTATAGTAATTTTAACTCTTAAGTGTCAGACAGAGCACGTTAATATTTTTACTGTTTGCTGTAGTGGTGAAGCAAAGCAAGGCTGAGTATCTCAAAAGTGGGAGCAAATAAATTATTTGAAAGCATGTGAAACGTATACCACTTCCACACAGATGATACAAAATCATACCTGCAAATGAAGCAAAGAGTAAAACAAGGCTAAAAGGCGTGGAAGGGATTTTTCCTTCATCAGCGCTTCAGGTTTGGCCCTTTGTCTGCTCTCCGCTGTAATTTTGCCTTTCTCTCTTGGGACTGTGGGGAACACTGTTCTTCCAAAAAGCACATCGCCGCGTGTGGTAGGTGGTGCGTGCGTGCACCTTCAGTCTCTGTGAGCCGTTGGACGGTGTCTTTTTAATTAACTTCTCTGCTGTGCCGGGGGAGGTTGCGAGTCGTACTGGAGGTCAGGTCATTGCTCTCTCACGGGGTCTGCGGGAGATGCTGCTCTCTAGGAACCCCGCGTTGGTGACGGCCGGCTGGAAATCCAGCCCTTCAGCTCCTTTTGCAATTTTTGCGGAGAAATTGTATCGCGTTTGTTCACGCTTAGGGGCGCGAATCCCCTCAACGCAGTTCGAATCCACTGCAATCGGTGGAGTTAGCCACTGCCATGAAGGTGAACAAAAGGTCAAGATACACCTTATCTCTGTATAAATAATCATCCATAAAAGCTGTTTTAAAAGAAAAAAAAAAGGTATTTATGAGATACAGTCTGACTGCAGTGGGATCCAGGTTGGAACAGGGACAGGACCTGATCCTGTGTGTGATTCTAGGTGTGTGCCAAGGCAAGGAGACTCCTACCGAAACGCCCGTGCCAGGCGGGAGCACGCCAGGAGCCCTGCAGGTTTAGGTGCCGGCCTGTTGGCCAGGTGTGTTTGCAGGGAAATGTCCCCCGAATCCATGCCTTTTCTTGGTAAATTTGCATTTTTTTGTCTCCTGAACCACGTGATGAGTTTAGCATGATTAGGTGAAATGGGGTATTCGCTTTGGGTACCGTTCCTCTTAATGAGCTATTTGACTTTTGAAATAGCAACTGTTTCTGTCTCATATTAATACGGCGGGTTATCAGCGCCTGTGAGGTTCGGCGGCTTTTGAGGAGCAGACAATGAGTTGTGGCTGAAGGGGGGTGGAACGTGTTAGGTCTGTCAAAGTGTTTTATGGAGAGTTGTGGAAATGGAAACCGTACTTGGTGCTTGCAGATTATTCTTATATTCCTTTTACAGCAAGGCACACCCATTCTCAAAAATACAATTGTGGCTCTTTCTTTGTAGATTTAACACAGACAAGAAGCAGCATACACGTTGAAGCTGGAAAGTGAAGCCAAGCTTCGCTTTTGCACTGAGCACTGCTTTTGGATAGAACTACTTTCAACTTGCGGGCAACAGCTTCATAGAAAATGGGTTATTTACAAAAAAATGTGTATGCCAGGACAAGGTCTATACTAGTAACATAGCAACTGTAGGTACGGAACTTAGTTTTGCTCAGAAAAATGGCAAGCAAATAAGCCATTAACATGCAAAGGGGACTTGTTAATTCCCAGCCTAATTATGTGTACTAGCCACATGAAAAACTGTCTTGTGATGCTAACCTGAGTTATTCCAACCAAAAATCTCGCTTATTACTGCTGCTCACGTAATGCAAACAAAGGAAGAATGTAGTATTTAGATCTATGTACTTTAGCCAATATTTGAAGAAATTCATTAACTGAAAAGTTGAGTGTAGTTGTAAGAAAACACCCAGAGCATGGAAAGCCTGTGGTGAAGTACTGTTTGTGACACGTTGAATATTTTTATTAAAATATTAATTTTTATACTCTGTCATATACCTTCACAATTCTGTCTACTTGTATTTGACCAATTATCTAAGCTTGGACTATGATAATCTCCATTTGTTGGAAAAAAAAAAAAAATTAAAAAAAAAAAAAAAAAAATCTGTGTAGCATTGCTATAAATAAGTTTGCTGGCATTCAAAGCTGGAGTATAGGATTGCAACTGTACCTGTCTAGCGGGGCTGGGGCTGGGGCTGGGGAGGCCCTGGAGCAGTTGCAGAACTGTCAGG
>NW_009231624.1:0-4260 GCF_000690835.1 Fulmarus glacialis
TAAACCACGACAGGCATTTAGATCAAGGTGTTGTGTATTTGTTAAGCCATCTCTGTCAAAATACATGTTGTTGCAGCCACTAATAAAATAGTTAGTATCACTAGCCTGAAGAAAATAAGCTCCAGGGACTGGGACTGCTGACCCCTTAAAACTCAGCACTGCACAGGGCCTTATTTCCACCTTTCAGTGACAGGATTCCGATTCTGTTATGCTGGCAATGACAGGGGTAGGGAAACTTACTTGTTTTTTACAGCAACTGGTTCAGTCACTAGAACAACTTTCTGTTTTTGTTAGATACTAGTCTCTCAGCTCTTCAGTAAGAAACACATTATAATACATTGTGATGTTTCTTTTTCTGATCAATTCAGGGCAATTCTTCTTTCAATATAAGCAAGAACAACCAAGAAACTGATCCCACCCAGAACCCCAGAGATGCTCAGAAAGACCAGAACCCTACCTTTCATAGGAGAACCCTGTGGAGTTGCTGGGACATGCACCCCCATACCAGGTCCACGACGATAAGGGAAGTTCTCGGGGCTATACTTCTCACAAAGAACTTGCATGAAACTCCTTCCGCTGGGCTGGTCCATGCTCCCTTCTTGGACTTCTAGTTAACGCAGAAAAAAACAGAGCATATAAACAGTCAGCAACTAATAATCATCTCCAGTAGTGGTCCTTGGGAACACAGGACAGAAACTGACCAGCCAGGTCACAGGTTGTACTTCTTCTGGACTGCAGATCAGCCTAACAGGTCATATTTCAAATTCAAGATTACAGTAAAACATTACCTGAAAAGAAACCAAAACCAAATAGAGGGCCCAAGCTACACAAACATGCTTTCAATCATACCATTACAGGCCAAGTACAAGGCCTCTTTGCACCACATGCTCTTCCAGGACAGTTCCCAATACGCCCCAAGCTGCAAAAGGTGACTTCTGTACCTCACAAGAGGACTGTGAGATATTCATAGATATTCTCAAATACATTTCCAGGGCAGCAGGGAGGAGAAAGAGCAAAGAGCTGTTTATGAGTAAGAGATTGCTTGAACAGATGTTTTCATCCTGTAACTTGCCTTTCCTCTAATTCAGGACTTTCAGTCAAGATCAGCTTTTTGAATGGGGCAAAAAAAAGGAGAAAGCTCCCTAACTGTTTATAAAGAAACACTATGCAAAGCAGGTTGTGGTTTGTTTTTTTTTAAATCAGGCCAATGCTGTAAACAGCCCAGAGCTCAATACCCTCTGCTAGCAAGACTTCCATCAGTTGGCCCACAGGGTGTCATGGAAATACTCGAGTTTGATAAGCTCACTCAGGATACCTCAGGGCTCTCATCTTCACTGACAGCAGTGGCTCATTCAAAGCAAGCTTTGGCCTGGCCTCAAACGGAGCATCATCATTTCTCCTCTGACATTTGCAAAGTTCTTCTGTCCTGCTTGCAAACCTGAGCTTCTAATCAGAACACATCGGCTGTGTCACAAAACACTCTCGAGGACACATGAGCACATCATTTGGCCAGTCCAAAAAGCAAGTTTTGCCAATGCAATTTTGCAGCTGCTTAATGTATCTGGAAGATAAACATGCCCTTCATATCTACGCATATCACAGAACAGAACAGTACAGGAAAAAGGACTTGCCACATTGCGAGCTGCTGACCTGCCTAGAAAGATTTGAGTGTCAGCTGGAAGTATATTTGGCACAAAGATACCGCGATGGTCGGCATTCTGCTGTACCCTAGGTGGAACTAAGCTTATCTGTCCTACTTTCCTGCTCGTACTCTGAACTTGATGTTTTATGGTTTTCTGGGTAATAAAGGAGTTGAGCTTGATACATGCACAAAGAAAGGGAACCACATTGCTCCCACGTTTCACAGAGGTCTTGTAGTCCAAAGCAGAGCCTGCCACCCGTCATGGACACCGAGGAGAGATCTACATCTGCCCATTCTCAAAACACAAGGCACAAACTTGCAGGAATCAACTGCAAATTTCCTACAGTGTACAATTAGTCATGGAGCAGCATTTTCACTAAGTACCGCGTATTTACCTTTCTAGTATACTAGCAAAACCCGGCTCACACAGATACACACGTTCTGCACATAAGCCTGCACCTCCAGGACTCCTGGTGGAAATCCATACTTTTGAGTTCATGGTGGGGCCACACGTATGCTGAAAGCGATGTTGCTAACCAATGCCGAATTAAAGTCTCTACCTGCTGCCATAAACTTTCTTTTAGATTTATTACAGGCAAGGATAGATATAAAATTCTGAACAAAAGTGATTTAACTATGGTTCGGGTTCCCTTTGCTGAGAATCACCTGTTTAACAAGCTCTACTTTACTTCTTCATGAATGGACTACCTAAAACACCTCTACCATAAAGGACTTTGGGAAAATAAGAAGCAGGTTGACTGAACCCTGTTATAATTTTTACATTATATATAAAGTTTACATGCCACAAATAGGTACTTAAAGGATTGGTCTTAAAAAAAAAACCCATACCTTTTTCAGCCCTCAACAACTCGGTTGATTCGTATCTCAAATTTAACTTCATGTCACTAGTCTATCTAGGATCGAACAAGAAACCCTCAAATTGAAGTTTGTGTTACGAACAACATTTAATTTTACACTAAAACATCCCACATGCTACTGGAACAATTTGCATTGACAGCCAAGGCTTTAGGCTGAAAGGGCTCATTCCAGGGTGGTTTGGGAGCTCAGCACTGTAGGACAGACAGATACTGCTTTCCAAACGTACACTGAGACCTCCTGGTCTGGAAATTCTGGAACGCCCCCATGCACAAAGCTTTCTGTCCTTCACATTGCTTTTCTATCAGCTCCATTCCTCTTTATCCACTGAGCAAACATCAGCTGGGAATTCCACATGAGAAAGTTACCTTAACATCACATAGAGGCAAAAAACTGTTTCCAGATGCAGTATGAGGGCAATCCAGAACTGAGAAAAAACCCTAATGACATTTACATTCAACAACCTTGAATCACAAACGTTTTCTTTCTCAAGTTTTACTTTTGCACACCAATGCTATTGCCAGATGACAAAAATATCAGGGAGCAGGCAGTCACCTTTTCCACTTCCCTTCTCGTCGGATTTCACATTCACTATAATCATCTGTCACACACGTGGCTTCTCTGAATCACTACAATTGCTTGAGAGCAAGGATTAACAGAATATGCAAAGAAAGCATGACACATTTCAAGTGAATGTCGTCTGTACAAGGGCAGGACAGGACGATTTGCAAGGTGCACATTTCTGAGTGTTTTCCTACTGACGGCACAAGGAACAATTCATACCCTAAAATAACTTTGGGTTTTCTAAATGACAGCATAGATTGCAAAAGATGTGCTCAGTCTTTGAAAGATGCCAACAAATAGTCTTTGTTATCTGTATTTAAACGTTCCACTGGAAGGCTGTGGCCCCAGTGACATACAACATGGCAAGCGTCTGCAAAGAAGAGCATGACCCTGACTTGAGAGCCAAGGGAAACCCAGCGGGCTGCTGCAGCTGATGAGCAAAGTGAAAGGAGAACGCTAGAAACGACATGAAAAATATTTCTATCCCAGTGCTATAAGCCTACAAGGAGAATAAGAGACGGCTCAGGAGAATTACATCATTAATGACATCCTAATGAATTCCAGTGCCACCCGAATGCCTTCAGAGCAGGTCCTAACCAGTCACACACCAAACACATTTTGACATCCTTGTATACATGAAAAACAAAGCGTAAGGAGTGGATGCAACAGAACAAACGTCTGTCTAAAAGAAGCTAGTATGTCCTTTTCCTAAAACACAATTCAGGGAAATTAATTTTGAAGTGATCTCGAGAGACAGATGAATGAACGCTATCAGGGTAGACAGATCGACCCTGAGCCACCAGGGCAAGCTACCCAAGCATGCGAAACGCTGTCAGGGACTTCATCGAAGCAAGCGTAACTACGTGCTCACCCGCCACAGTACCATGCTTCTGGAAGCAGCCAATGCTAATGGCAAGGACTGCGGCGAGGAGATCGGAAACCGCACGAGAGATGCCAGGCATGTCACTTGGCGTGCTTCTGGCCCGCACTCGGACATTATGCTACCGAACCAGCCATCCCCTCAGGGGCTGCTGGAAAAACCAACTCCCCCGCAGAAGTCGGTGGGGGGCCCGTCTGTTCGTCCTCGTCTGTGCTGCTGGGCCCGCGGCGGGGTACGATGTGCGTTCAGCTGCACCCCGGCAGGTCGGGGTCCCTAGCCGCGAACCCCCAGAGGCCCT
>NW_009231625.1:0-302 GCF_000690835.1 Fulmarus glacialis
TCCAAACCGAGAGCTGCTCTTTGGGAACCCCCTCGAGCCAAAGCACTTTTTCAGGGGGATCTGTCAGCGTTGGGGAACAAGCACAGCAAGCTCCAGGAGCGCAGCCCGTCGCAGGAAAAAGCTTAACACGTATTTTTTCGCAGGGACCGCTCTGCCCGACAGCCAGCTCCGGGCTGAGCACGCAGCTCTCAGCCAGGGACGGCTGCAGGCCGGGCATTTTTTCCAGCCCTCGAAAGATTGCAGCCAAGATAGTTTTGGGTTTGCATAAGGCAGCAAAAGCCTTTAGACCGCTCAGCTCCTCA
>NW_009231625.1:318-1579 GCF_000690835.1 Fulmarus glacialis
GGATCTGGCGAGCAGGGATCTGCCTTGCAGTGAGCGGAACGAGCAAAGCCGCCTTATCTAAGGACAGAGCAGCAGCAGCGCACGGGAAATAGAAAGCTAAATATAAAACACCGCACAGCTTTCAAAGACAGCTGTAAAAGGCTGCACATTCACTCCCTTCCCAGTAGGTAGAATATTTATGGCATCTTCTGAGGAAGATAATTTTAGCCTCATTTGGTACAGACTCTAAACGAGGCGTCCAGAATAAGAGGCAAAAGATCAAACGGAGGAAGAAAAAAGAAAAAAGCCAAAGGGGGAGGAAGGTGGTGTCCCCCCGCCACGGCCCAGCCCGGATCCTGCCCCAAGCCAAAGTGGGAAAGGGACCCATTTGCTCCTTCCATGGAGCGGGACTCGGGGAGCTGAGCACGGCAGGGCTGCGGTCCCAATGCCGCATGGGCTGGCAGAGCCCCGGGGAAGCCCAGCGGCCGGTCCCTGCGTGGCCAGCAGCGTGACACCGGCCAGGGAGCCCTGTGCAGGGACCTGCATCCTCAGGGGACCTGCGCTGGGCATCTGCCACAGTCCCCAGGGCAGAGGCACCCGACAGCAGCAGGGAGGTGGCAACGAGGTGGGCATTTCTGATGTCAGGAAGGGAAAGATATAAACCTGACGGGAAGGGGCTGGGGGGATTTGAGCCTCAAAGCAGACCTGGAGCACATCACCCAGAGCCAGCCGACGGGAAAGGGATGCAGGCGTTGCCCCAAAGCAGGGCAGGAACAGCTCGGCACAGGGAGGGTTAAGGCACACAAAACCCGAGCAGGTTCTTTAACTGGTGCCAAAGACAGCAGAGAAAAATAGGACGAGCAGGCGAGATCTGTGGGCAGGACAGAGCCAGCTGGCTGGCACCGCTTCCCGGTCTGCGCTGGAGCGTGTTTAGGAATAGCTCCAGGATGACGAATGCGGAGGGGCCGCCAGCCCAGCGCTCGCACCCCGCATCGCACAGACCCTCCCCAGGAGCCCGGGGCACGTCCGCTCGGCCCCGAGCTTTCGCAGCTCTGCTCCCAGATCCCCCCCTCCAAGGGCATCCCGGCCAAAGATGGCGCTTGGAGGGAGAGTGGGAATGCCGGGAGAGCTTCCCTCCTCTCTCGGTCCCTGCCACGGACACTCCTGCCCCAGCCGGGTCACGGGTTTCCCCTCTCCCTGCCTTCTCCAGGTTGCTCCTTCCTCCCTCCCGGCTCCCTGCCAAGCATGACGACAGCGACCGTCCCACCACAGTCCCCCCCCC
>NW_009231625.1:2738-2984 GCF_000690835.1 Fulmarus glacialis
AGCTCCTTGTGCTCCTCCCGGACTTTGCTGAGTTCCAGCTGCAGCCGAGCTCTCTCCTTGGCCACCGAATCCAAGGTCTTGCGGGCATCCGCCAGCTCCGACTCGTAGGCAGCCTTGATGCCCGAGACCTCGCGGCTCACCAATCTCCAGCTCCAGCGAGCGCACCTTGTCGATGTAGACGGCCAAGCGGTCATTGAGCTCCTGCAGGTCCTCCTTCTCCTGCAAGCGAGTGATGCGGGTGGGGGA
>NW_009231625.1:3011-3321 GCF_000690835.1 Fulmarus glacialis
CGAAGGCGTCGCCATGGGGTCCGGCGTCGAGGCGAAGGACACGGCACAGGTCACAGCTCGGCGTCCCACGCCACCCACCCAGCTGTCTCGGCTGCTTCTGGTTGTCTGAGTGACTTGCTTATATCCCAGCTGGGCTGTGCACCGGGAGGAGGAGCTGCGAGGAGGAGGCGGGTGGAGTTATCCGAAACCTGGGTGGAGACAACCCACTTGCATCAGTCAAGGCCCTTGCTTGGGAAAGGCTGGAAAAGCATCCCTGGGAAAAGGGGCCTTGGGAGGGCGGCTCTGGGACGCACAGCCCGGGGTGACCCCC
>NW_009231625.1:3701-4027 GCF_000690835.1 Fulmarus glacialis
ATTTTAGTGCAATTCCCCCAGCTGAGGCTGGTTTTCAGCTCGGGGAGACTTGGCGTGGGCAAAGTGCACCCTGAGAGGGGCTGCAGCAATGGGGTGCAGCCAGGCACCCCCAGGGTGGGCACCCCCAGGGTGGGCACCCCCAGGACATCTCTGCCCCACAGGACAGGGCAGGTGGCATCTCAGCAGCTGACCCCAGGGTGCTGGGGGGTCCTGGCATACCCCGAGTGCAGGAGCCTCAGGCTGCACAGGACCCTGGAGAACCCCAAGCTCTGGGCTCCAGGGACCCAAATACAGAGTCCCAGGTCACCCAAACCCCATTGCCTAGG
>NW_009231625.1:4190-4607 GCF_000690835.1 Fulmarus glacialis
CACAGACACAGAGCCCTGGGGCACCAGAGGACACCGCCCGCCCAGTTTCCCCAGCACTAGCTTTGCCTGGTTCTCTCAGCACTGGCTGTCCCCATCTCCTAGCTCTCCCCAGTACCTGCTGCGCCCACTTTTATCCTTTCTCCCCATTTCCCATGCCAGCTCTGCTCAGTTTGTAACTCCCCCAATTTTGAGCACCAGTTGAGTCCAGTTTCCCCTGCCCCACTCCCCTGCACCAGCTGTTTCCCATTCTCCCGCTTCCTTCCCAATGCCAGCCATTCCCAGTCCCACCAGCGCTCAGCCATTCTTCCAGTATCTCCAGTTTCCAGCATGGGTGATTCCCAGTCCTCCCAGCTGCTGGCCAGCTTGGAGCAGGGTGCAGGGTGCACCCTGCCTTCCTCGAAGTGCTGCCGAGACTCA
>NW_009231625.1:4635-5328 GCF_000690835.1 Fulmarus glacialis
CCGCGTCGCGCGAGGGCCTCCCGAGACTCGGCAGCTCGTGACCGCCAGATCTGCCACACGCTTCCTGGCACCCCCCAGTGCCACCGTGGGGGGGTTTCCCCTCCTCACACTTCGTCCCCCCGTGCTTTGCACTACAAAGCCAGTCCCTCCTGCACGAGAGCGGGAGAACTGGGAACGGCAAGGGGAACGGAGGAGCAACCCCTTTGCACCCCAGAAACAAGGGGCTGAGCCAGGACCTCGGCGGGTGGTGGTCGTGGGGGCTCCAGCTTCCTTCTTTGTGAGCTCCTGCTTGCAAAATTGGGCTCTGCGGCGAGGAAAGCTGGAAAGGGAGCTGCACCCAGCGGCTGGGGACACTGGCCAGAGCCTGGGCAGCGGTGCCCACCCCAAAGCACGACCCGCCCCAGCCGTCCCCTGCAGACGGAGGGGAACGGGGCTGGCGAGATGCAAAGCGCAAGGGCGCGCCCCGGCGCGGGGAGCCCCGTCCGGCCCAGCTCGTCCTGCCCGTGCTGCAATCGAGCTCAATTCGCTTCCCAGCTAATTGAAGTGCAGCAAAGCCCCAGGCAGGCTGGGAATGACTCACGCAGCAACCAGAGCAACACACGCAAACACATGCGCGCGCGCGCGCGCACAGACACACGTGCGTGTGCATGCGCGCTTTATGAATGATTAATCCCCGCTCCTCTCCCAGCACCG
>NW_009231626.1:0-1157 GCF_000690835.1 Fulmarus glacialis
CCCTGGCGTCCAGGCTGGGCACCCCAGCACTGACACCCCCCCCACATCCTCACCTCGTACCCCCCCAGCTTGAGGGTGACGGTGACGTCGATGGGGTGGTTCACAACACCCACCACGGAGCGCACCAGCGACATGAAGAGCAGCGGGAACCAGATGATGGCCACGAGGAAGAGGATGATGAGGCCCCCCATGCCATACTTCACTATCTTCTTCTTCTTCTGCCCCTTGGGCTGGGGGTATTTCTGGGAGGGGGGAGACAGTACACGGTGCCAGGCGGGCTTGGGGGGACCCCAAGCAACAAGGGGCTTATGGGGGGTCCTTCCCAGCACAGCAGGGCCATACCTTCTCTGTCTCACGGCTGCACTTGATGATGAAGATGTTGGCGTAGATGTCCTCCACGCACATCCAGTTGGAGAGGGACAGCGTGGTGTCGGTCCAGACCCAGTCCATGACGGCCCGCAGCTCCACCAGGAAGGGCACGAGGCGAAACCTGGGGGGTACATGGGGAGAGGGGGCTGGTACAGCACCCTCTGGGTGCCCGGGGGTTCGCATGGCCCCATGCCGTACCCCTGGAAGAGGAAGAGGTTGAGGTGGTTATATTTCTTGGTGAGGAAGTTGCCCAGGATGCGGGTGGGGTAGCCGCAGCGGATCTGGTAGGCCGACAGTGAGAAGTAGATGCACTTCACGAAGTACCACAGCTGGGCCACCGTGTTGAGGCTGAACAACCTGCGGGAAGGAGGTGTCACCCCTCCGGCCACCTCCCCGGCCAGGTTGGGCCACCACTTGGGCTTGGGGACACAAAGATGCCACCCTAGGACCACGCCGTGCCCTTGGGGACATCCTTGGGGGATGCTTGGTACCTTTCGGTGACGGCCGGCAGGATGAAGAACATCCAGAGGTGGATGCTGAAGACCAGGATGACCTGGAAGATGAGCTTGCCCAGCACGGTCTTGCGGAGGTAGAGCGCGCGGTCGATGACCATGGTGGTGAACTGGATGAGCAGCATGACCAGGAAGGCCTCCGGCACTTGGTCATCCGACAGCGAGGAGGTGATGTCAGCGGCCGCCGAGTGTTTCTGGGGATGCAGGAGAGGTCAGGGTTTGGCCCAGCCTGACCCCACGGTGGGAGCCGGTCAGTCGGTGCCTGGCAGGAACCCC
>NW_009231627.1:0-3233 GCF_000690835.1 Fulmarus glacialis
CTCCCCAAAAACCCGGGGCTGACCCACCATCCCTCCTGCCCCGGGCAGGGCGGCCCCAGGCACGTCCCCAGGAGCTGGCAGGGCGCGGGGGCCTTCGCGCTGCTCTGCCCTCCTCCCCGCACGGGACAGGGCAGGAAAGGACAATAAATAGAGAAGAACAACAGGACGGCGGGAGGCGGCTTCCCCTTCCCCACAGACAGCAGGGCTTCCTCCCACCACCTGCATCTTCTCGCCCATCAAAGATGGAGTCACCTAATTTATCCTGACCACGAGGGAGACGAGGCTCTGGGAAAACTGCAGATTCGTGGGAACAGCACCGCAAGGATGCGAGAACTTGGCAGGATGACCTCCGCAAACACTTTACAGAAAAACCTTAGTGATCTCAATCACCACTAAAAGACCCATCAGACCACATCCAGACCCATCCCTGACCCCTGCAGACATGTAAACCTCCATCCTCACTCCAGACACACCACCAGCTTGTGACTTTTGCTTGTCCCAGCTAAACCAGCAATGCTTCGAAGCAGCCAGGAGAAGCCGGACACGGCCCCTGACTCCCTGCACTGGTGCCGGCAGGGCTGGGGAAAGTGGGGACCCTCAGGGCACCTCCTCCCAACCACACAGCCAGGCTCTGCTGCCCACCTGGAGCCCATCTCCAGCCTCGCAGCAACCCCGGCCAGTATTTTAACTTCTCCCGGTCCCGGCGCGTCTCGTGGCAGGTAGCTTGGGCTCCCCAGCCTGAGCTGCTGCCCCAGTCACCTTTACTGGGGTGGCTCCGAAGGGGACAGGAGGCTGGTTGGGCTCCTTTCCCACGGGAGCGGAGAAAACATCTGCTTGAAAAATGCCCAGCTTTTGACTTGTGGCTTTATTCCAGCTTGGGCTGCAAGCTGGGAATTAGGCAAAAACAAACTATTCCAAAAATGTCTCAGCGGGGAAAAAAATAATAATAATCATCATCATCAAAACAAAGCATTTCAACAATTCCCTGCACAATCTTACCCAAAATACCCCACCACATCCTTGCTGGTTGCCAGCTGGCTGGGAGGAGACCTCCTCCTGCTGGAAATGGTACCACGAGAGCCCTTCTGCACTGGGGTGGATGGATTTGGCCCGTCCGGGAGGCCGAGGGTCACCACAGACAGCCTGGGCTTCGCCGGAATGCAGGAGCAAGGAGGTGGGCGACGTGGAGGCTTCTCCTGCGCAACCCCAGCCCAGTTAGAGCAGCCGAAACCTGCAGCCACCCTGCAAAGCCACTGGTGGCCGGTTGGCCCCAGGGCCGTGGGCTCCCGCTGTGCCCAGGACCTGCCAGCCCTTCCCGGGCAGACCCCCAGCACCCTCCCCACAGCCCCGGGGCACCGACTGTGCCCTCCCAGGGAGCCCAGAGGAAGGGGATGCATGCCTGCCTTTTGCTGTCCCCAAAGCGCAGCAGCCCGAGCTGCTCCCGGACCGTCCGAGCATCTCTGGGCACTCAATGAGAAGAGAGATTTACCCCCCCGCGCACTGCACAAACTGCACAGCTTTCTCCACCGCCTCTCTCCCTGTGGACATCCCACCCACGCAGCCGCAGCAGACACCGGGAAGGTCGGTAGCTGGATCCTGCACCCTCCACCGATGGGCTGCATCGCCAAAAAAAGCCCTTTTGCTCCCCAGGATGCTGCAGAGCTCATCACACGCGGACTCTTCCCTCTGACCGAGCCTTTGACAAACAGCAGCAGAGGAAAAGAAGTCCGGAAACCCCAGAAGTGATATAAGGCACAAAGAAAAAACCCTCACATATGGGCCCAATCTGGACCCCCAACGGGCAGAGCTCACTTCGTAACAGCCCAAACCAGAACCCAAGCCTGGGGCTAGTAAGCTGCTGAGGCTGTGAAAGTAAGAAGCACCAAACCCCCCAAATTCAGGCTTTTCCTGCAGCGTTGAAGCCCTGCACATCCTGCACTTCATGGATTAAATGAATCGCCATTAATAAACAGCGCTGGAACAAGGAGAACAAGGATCAGATTGAAGAAGTGTTTGTGCAACACTGCCTGACCATTGCAGGAGAAATATCAATCCCGCGACGTTCCCTCGTCTTTCCACCCTTTGCAAAGCTGTTTTGGGTGCCCAGGTTGGAAGGCAGCAGCGGAGGGGCCAGCAGGAGCTGCGGACCCCGGGGACCCCATGGCAGCGCTAGGGACAGCGGCTCTGCCAGCCAGGCCTCCAGCAGCACAGCCAAAGGATGCTGTAGACCATGCGTGCTGTGTGTCAGGACAGACCACACGTGGGTTTAATATAGGATCATGTTTAGGAGCATCTTCCAGCTCGTCATGCTGCCCTGCTCCACGCGGCAAGCGATGGGTGCACTGCTACGACCAGCATGGAGAGCAAACAAGCAGGAGCCAGACCCCTAAGGAAGTGCTTGAGTCCCCTGAGCCACTCACAAAAAATAAAAATAAAATTAAAAAATGCAAAAATAAATGCAAAAAGGTCAGGAGGGAGCAGAGAGCCAACTGAAAAGGGACTGCAGAGGGGTGCCAGGCACAGACAAGGAAAGGAGCCAGGTTCAGAGCTCCTGGGTGCAGACACAGCTCTGGATGGAGCCATGTCCAGCACGGGAGGGGCTCCGCGCTCCACCCCGGTCACTCAGGGAGGACAAACCCAACCAACTGCAAAACCATCAGGCAACCCTCTCCTCCTAGCCCCGTTCCACCCAACCTCACCCTAATGCGGGCAGCAGACGGGGCTTTTATCATTTAAGATCATTAACAATAATAATAGTAATAATCTGCAATACACACCTGACATCCACTTTTCTCCTAAACGACAGCATGGCACAGAGGAGAGAAAAAAGAGTCACGAGAGAAGCTGAGATCAGAGACACCGTGCAAGCACAGGGGAAAGCACCCATGAAGTTGAGGAGATGTGTCCAGGCAAACGAGAGGGAGCTGAGCGCTGATGGGGACAGGGGACCGGCGGGGGGGCCCCGGCGTTGGAGGGCACGGAGTGGCCAGCAAGCAGAGGAGGTGGCTTGGTGACAAGGCTGCAAGGCAACGGTGACCAGCAACAGGGCCGGGAGGATGCGGGAGCAGGCAAATGATCGCCTCCAGTGCTGGCGTCCTCGGACAAGTCACTGTGTCCGTCTGCATCTTGGCAGAGCGGCTCGAAGGGCGGCACCGCTGGCGATCAGGCAGTGATCACCCGGAGCACCCCTCCTCGAGCACCCACCCCCGGGGAGAGCTGGGCTTGGGGGCTGC
>NW_009231627.1:3373-3836 GCF_000690835.1 Fulmarus glacialis
CATTTCCTTAAAACATATTTTCTTATTGGTGGGAGGCCTGCATAACAAATTGGTATGCTGGTGTGTCAAAGGCATAATGCTAGGGTTAAGGGGACGAAGGTGGCAGCTCACCCATGTGGGCTTGGCTGCAGGGACAGGGACACTCACGTGTTATTGACGATTTGCAGGCGCTCTCCTTTCTTGAAGGACAAGTCCGTTTCGGTCCGGGACTCGTAGTCGTAGAGGGCCACGAAGGTGGTGACTCCACCTGTGACAGAAATCGCTCAGGACGGGCACAGCCACCGGCGCTGCCGCGGCACGGCACTGGGTGCCCCTCGCTGGGGACCCTCCTCTCCCCACATCCTCCCACCGGCCAAAAGACACAGATCTGCTCCCCCTCCAGCTGAAAGACAGAGTCCCTCAAAAGCAGGAGACCCCATCATCACAAGAAGCTGCAACCAAACCCATGAAGACCCAATCGATA
>NW_009231628.1:0-234 GCF_000690835.1 Fulmarus glacialis
CCGGTCCCCACACTTGCTCCTCACAGCTGGACCCCGTGCCTGGTCCCTACCCCTGTCCCCACACCCAGTGCCCATCGCTGCCGGTCACACCTGTCCCCACACCCCGTCCCCACACCCAGGGCTCTGCAGGCAGCATCACCGGGAGCCCGTGGGGCCACACACGCCGTCACCAGGGCCACCCCCAGGGCTCGCCATCCCCATCTGGGGGGGACGACATCCATCACCACAGCATCC
>NW_009231628.1:269-631 GCF_000690835.1 Fulmarus glacialis
CCTGGGGCAGAGCCTCCACAGCCGAAGGAAATCCTCCCCCCTCCCCCGCATCGCCCCGGCCTTTCTTCTCCGCTCCCCCTGTTTCTAATTCTTTTTCCTCGCCTGTAATGAGGGGATTACAAGGCAAACTCCAGCAGGACGCCTTTGTGGGGAGACAATCTGAGTGGGGAAGGCAGTTCGGGGCTTTGTCTGCCGCCGCCCCCCCGGTCCCGCGCTGGGGGGACATTTAGAGCAATTACTTGTCCAGAAAGTAACTGTCAATCATTCTTAAAGGGGAAGGCCTCCAATTAATAACCTCGTCTTAATCCTTTGGACTCATTTCCAATCTGCGGGGCCTTGGTGACATCTGCAACACTAAATAA
>NW_009231628.1:722-925 GCF_000690835.1 Fulmarus glacialis
TGGTGAGGTTGAGCCGCTTGTTTGGTTCCCAGGAGGGACCAGCAAAGTTAAATACTCCTGGAAAAGCCGAGTTGGGCCCAGCAGGTAACGCCGTTTTATTCCGATTCGGGAGGACGCGTCGGGGGAAGATGCTGAAAAAGGGAGCGGGTGTCCCCGGGGTGCGCCTGGGGCCGGGGCTGGGGCTGGCACCCTTCCTCGGGGGG
>NW_009231629.1:0-1184 GCF_000690835.1 Fulmarus glacialis
CAATGGGGGACATGGGGACAATGGGGACAGTGGGGAGGATGGGGACAGCAGGGACATTCAGAGGATGGGGACTAGTGGGGATGTCGGGATGATGGGGACATGGGGACAGTGGGGACGTCGGGATGATAGGGGACATGGGGACAATGGGGACATTTGGAGGATGGGGACTAGCAGGGACGTGGGGACGATGGGGGACATGGGGACAGCGGGGACACGGGGATGCTGGGGACAGTGGGGAGGATGGGGACTAGTGGGGACATGGGGACGATGAGGACGATGGGAACAGTGGGGACATGGGGATGACGGGGACAGTGGGGACATGGGGACAATGAGGACAGTGGGGATGTGGGGACAATGGGGGACATGGGGACAATGAGGATGATGAGGACAGGAGGGACATGGGGATGCTGGGGACAGTGGGGACATGAGGACGATGGGGCAGTGGGGACAGCAGGGGCATGGGGACATGGGGACTGGTGGGGACATGGGGACAATGAGGACAATGGGGACAGCGGGGACATGGGGACGATGGGGGACTTGGGGATGCTGGAGACAGCGGGCAGGATGGGGACAGCAGGGACACAGGGGACAGTGGGGTGTTTGGGGACATGGGGACGATGGGGACAGCAGGGATGCTGGGGACAAGGGGGACGTTGAGGGACATGGGGGACACCAGTGGCCATGGGACAGCAGGTGCCATGGGGACCATGGGGACGCTGGGGACAATGAGGGTCATGGGGATGACAGGGACACTGGAAACAGCAGGGATGGGGACACTGGGGACATTGACACTGGGGCCACCAGAGATGGCATCACTGAGGGACATCTGGGGATGGGGACACTGGGGACATCTGGGACCACCAGAGATGGGACAATGGAGCCACCAGGGATGGGGACACCTGGGGTTGGGGACACTGGGGACATCTGGGGCCACCAGAGATGAGACAATGGAGCCACCAGGGATGGGGCCACCTGGGGTCGGGGCCACTGGGGACCACCAGAGATGGGACAATGGAGCCACCAGGGATGGGGACACCTGGGGGACATCTGGGGTTGGGGACACTGGGGACATCTGGGGCCAACAGGACCCTGCTGGGGACGAGGCCACCACTGGGGCCACCATGGCCCCATCCCATCCTGGCCACCGGCGGCCATTTTGTCACGTCAACCATAGCCAGTGGCGG
>NW_009231629.1:1664-1876 GCF_000690835.1 Fulmarus glacialis
GAGGGACAAGATGACCCATGGCAGCCATCTTCGCTTGCCCCCATGGCCAATGATGGACAGAATGAGCCATGGCAGCCATCTTCGCTTGCCACCAGAGCCAATGATGGACAGGATATGACCCGGCAGCCATCTTCTTCTGCCATCCATGGCCGACATGGCTCGACGGCCATCTTCTTCTGCCAGTCATGGCCAACGCCAGGCAGGACGTGGCT
>NW_009231630.1:0-434 GCF_000690835.1 Fulmarus glacialis
ATCCCTGTCTTTTCTATCATCACACATTTCCAAAGAGGCACAGGGACGCGCCCTGCCTCCTCCAGAGGAGAGAAGGCGAGAGCTGCTCGTCCGCTGGGATACCCCGGGATCACCTGGACAGGTAACACCGGCACGCTCTCCTCCTTCCACCTCGCTGAGCTTCCCAGAAAGGGAACAAAAACTAAAGAGGGAAGGAAACGATAAAACACCAGCCCGCAGTTAGGGAGAGAGAGTTATTTAGTCTGTTGAAATGAGTCTAACTTAATAGAGAAGAAATAAAGTGTTTTAAAATTAATGACATAAATGTCAGCCCTGATTGCGGGGATGTTAAACTATATGGTTATTTGACTGCCTTCTGCAAAGTTACCTCTCTTGCACACGTCTGGAGTCAGAGCAAGCATGAAGACTGCTGTGCGTTGGGATGGCACCAACAA